>NW_027465337.1:20000-30784 GCF_043290135.1 Rhipicephalus microplus | reverse complement strand
GTTTGCCACAGTTTTCCCGGTGGTGCCGCACCCGGGCTCGCCCCGGCTGACGCAGTTTTCGCGCCGCCCCGGCTGACGCGGTTTCGTGCCGCCCCGGCAGACGCGGTTTTTTGCGCCGCCCCGGCTGACGCGGTTTTTTGCCGCCCCGGCTGACGCAGTTCGGACTTGGCACTTTTCGGCTGTGCCTGGCTGGCGGCCCACTCACTCGATCGCCATGTCTGTTTGCCACAGTTTTCCCGGTGGTGCCGCACCCGGGCTCGCCCCGGCAGACGCGTTTTTTTTTTTCTTTCGCCCCGGCTGACGCAGTTTTCGCGCCGCCCCGGCTGACGCGGTTTCGTGCCGCCCCGGCAGACGCGGTTTTTTGCGCCGCCCCGGCTGACGCGGTTTTTGCCGCCCCGGCTGACGCAGTTCGGACTTAGCACTTTTTGGCTGAGCCTGGCTGGTGGCCCACTCACTCGATCGCCATGTCTGTTAGCCACAGTTTTCCCGGTGGTGCCGCACCCGGGCTCGCCCCGGCTGACGCAGTTTTCGCGCCGCCCCGGCTGACGCGGTTTCGTGCCGCCCCGGCAGACGCGGTTTTCGCGCCGCCCCGGCTGACGCGGTTTTTGCCGCCCCGGCTGACGCAGTTCGGACTTAGCACTTTTCGGCTGTGCCTGGCTGGCGGCCCACTCACTCGATCGCCATGTCTGTTTGCCACAGTTTTCCCGGTGGTGCCGCACCCGGGCTCGCCCCGGCTGACGCAGTTTTCGCGCCGCCCCGGCTGACGCGGTTTCGTGCCGCCCCGGCAGACGCGGTTTTCGCGCCGCCCCGGCTGACGCGGTTTCGTGCCGCCCCGGCAGACGCGGTTTTTTGCCGCCCCAGCTGACGCAGTTCGGACTTAGCACTTTTTGGCTGAGCCTTGCTGGCGGCCCACTCACTCGATCGCCATGTCTGTTTGCCACAGTTTTCCCGGTGGTGCCGCACCCGGGCTCGCCCCGGCAGACGCGTTTTTTTTTTTCTTTCGCCCCGGCTGACGCAGTTTTCGCGCCGCCCGGCAGACGCGGTTTTCGCGCCGCCCCGGCAGACGCGGTTTTTTGCGCCGCCCCGGCTGACGCGGTTTTTTGCCGCCCCGGCTGACGCAGTTCGGACTTGGCACTTTTTGGCTGAGCCTGGCTGGCGGCCCACTCACTCGATCGCCATGTCTGTTTGCCACAGTTTTCCCGGTGGTGCCGCACCCGGGCTCGCCCCGGCTGACGCAGTTTTCGCGCCGCCCCGGCAGACGCGGTTTCGTGCCGCCCCGGCAGACGCGGTTTTTTGCGCCGCCCCGGCTGACGCGGTTTTTTGCCGCCCCGGCTGACACGGTTCGGACTTTGCACTTTTCGGCTGTGCCTGGCTGGCGGCCCACTCACTCGATCGCCATGTCTGTTTGCCACAGTTTTCCCGGTGGTGCCGCACCCGGGCTCGCCCCGGCAGACGCGTTTTTTTTTTTTTTTTCTTTCGCCCCGGCTGACGCAGTTTTCGCGCCGCCCCGGCTGACGCGGTTTCGTGCCGCCCCGGCAGACGCGGTTTTTTGCGCCGCCCCGGCTGACGTGGTTTTTGCCGCCCCGGCTGACGCAGTTCGGACTTTGCACTTTTTGGCTGAGCCTGGCTGGCGGCCCACTCACTCGATCGCCATGTCTGTTTGCCACAGTTTTCCCGGTGGTGCCGCACCCGGGCTCGCCCCGGCAGACGCGTTTTTTTTTTTTCCTTCGCCCCGGCAGACGTGGTTCCCCCCCCCCCCTCCGTCTTTCTTTTTGTTTTTTTTTTCGCCGCGGCTGAAGTGGATTTTTCGGTGCCTCGACGCCCCGGTAGTCGCGGTTTTTCCGTTTCCGCACGGCCCCGGCTGACGCTGCTCGGTCACAGTCGCCTTTTGTGGTGATTGCAGACTTCTTGAGCGCGGGTGTTTTTTTTTTTTGTTGTTGTTGTTGTTTTATTACGCATTCGCTCCAGCAGACGCTGTTTAGACTTTTTGTTTCCTCTTTTATCCTGCGACGAGGTGACGAGGTTTATTCGGTGCCCCGCCGCCCCGGCTGAAGTGATTTTTCCTGTCCCGTGCCGCCCCGGCTGACGCGGTTGGGACTTCGCGTTTGTTCGGCCGCCACGGGTTTTGGCGCACTCGCTCGGTTGCTTGTTGTTGCCACTTGTTGCGAACCCAGGTTTCTTGAGCGAGCGCGGGCGTTTTTTCTTCCTTTCTTTCTTTGTTCTATGTGTTAGCGAATCGGCCTTTAATATCACACGAGGACTCACAACCAACAATTTTCAGTTTGAAGTGTAAAAAATCTGCAGGTGTTGACGTAACTGACTTGCCCCGTACCCTTGAGTACATCCATGAAGTTCTCGTAGTACTACTAAATCGCATTATTCCAAGTGGAGAAATTCCCATAAACTTGCAAACCTCTACACGAAAATCGGTGCGCGTGATAAAGTTGAAAATTATCGTCCGATATCAAATGTGCCTTCTATAACACAAATTCTAGGAAAAAAAAAAAAAAAAACACTTGTTCGCCGTTTTCTGCGCCGTGACTGGCAGCACTCCGGCGAAGCGAAACGGGGTCGATTCGAGCACGATATCGGCGTCTTTCGACGTGCTCGCCGGCGACCGTCGCACGAGTACGTCGCACGAGCGCGTCTGCCGGGGCGCCGTTTGCGAAGCCGACGCAAAAGTGGGAACCGCCGCTCGGATGATCGCCGCTTTCGGCAGAGTGAGTGTTGGCACTCCGGGGAAGCGAAACAGCGTGAATGCGCCCACGAAATCGGCGTATTTTGAAGTGCCCGCCGGCGACCGTCGCACGAGTACGGTAAACCGCGTCAGCCGGGGCGTAGTTCGGGACGCCGACGAAAAAGTGGGAAGCGCAACTCGGATCTTCGCCGTTTTTGCAGGAGTGAGTGGCGGCCCTCCTGCGAGACCAAGAAGCATCGATTCGTGCACGAATTCGGCGCCTTTCGACGTGATCGCCGGCGACCGTCGCTCGAGTAGGGCAAACCGCGTCTGCCGGGGCGGGCTTCGGGACGCCGATGCGAAAGTGGGAAACGCTGCTCGGATGTTCGCCGTTTTTGGCCGAGTGAGTGCTGGCACACGGGCGAAGCCAAACGGGGCCGATTACGGCACGATATCGGCGTCTTTCGACGTGCCCGCCGGCGACCGTCGCACGAGTACGGTAAACCGCGTCAGCCCGGGCGGAGTTCGGGACGCCGATGCGAAAGTGGAGAACGCCGCTCGGATCTTCGCCGTTTTTGGAGGAGTGAGTGGCGGCACTCCGGAGAAGCCAGGGAGCGCCAATTAGCGCACGATATCGGCGTCTTTCGACGCGCTCGCCGGCGACCGTCGCACGAGTAGGGCAAACCGCGTCTGCCGGGGCGGGGTTTACGACGCCGACGCAAAAGTGGGAACCGCCGCTCGGATGTTGGCCGTTTTTGGCAGAGTGAGTGCTGGCACTCCGGCGACGCGAAAGAGCGCGAATGCGCCCACGAAAGTGGCGTATTTGGACGTGCGTGACGGCGACCGCTGCAGGAGTACGAAAAACCACGTCAGCCGGGGCGAGCGACACACGGCGGTCTGGGTGCTTATCGCTGCTATTATAGGGGCACCCCGGCAGACGCAGAAAAAAAAAAAAAAATTTTCGACCTTCTTTTTTGCTGGTCGAGCTCGGGTAACCCAGGTCGCAATGGGAGCCGCGCACGAAAGCGGCGTCGCGAGACGCGTTCGCGGTCGCTAGTCGCACGAGCTCGGCAACCGCGTCAGCCGGCGCGGAGTTCGGGATGCCGACGGCTAAGTGGGTACCGCTGCTCGGATGTTCGCCGTTTTTGGCCGAGTGAGTGCTGGCACTCCGGTGAAGCCAAGGAGCGCCAATTCGTGCACGATATCGGCGTCTTTCGACGTGCCCGCCGGCCACCGCCGCACGAGTACGGCAAACCGCGTCTGCCGGGGCGGGGTTCGCGACGCGTACGCAATAGTGGGAACCGTCGCTCGGATGTTCGTCGTCTTTGGCCGAGCGAGTGCTGGCACTCCGGCGAAGCGAAACGGGGCCGATTCGGGCACGATATCGGCGTATTTCGACGTGCTCGCCGGCGACCGTCGCACGAGTACGGCAAAGCGCGTCTGCCGGGGCGAGGTTTGCGACGCCGACGAAAAAGTGGGAAGCGCCGCTCGGATCTTCGCCGTTTTTGCAGGAGTGAGTGGCGGCCCTCCTGCGAGACCAAGAAGCATCGACTCGCGCACAATATCGGTGTCTTTCGACGTGCCCGCCGGCCACCGCCGCACGAGTACGGCAAACCGCGTATGCCGGGGCGGGGTTGGCGACGCCGACGCAAAAGTGGGAACCGCCACTAGGATGTTCGCCGTTTTTGGCAGAGTGAGTGCTGGCACTCCGGCGAAGCGAAAGAGCGCGAATGCGCCCACGAAAGTGGCGTGTTTGGACGTGCTTGACGACGACCACCGCAGGAAAACGAAAAACCACGTCAGCCGGGGCGAGCGACCCATGGCGGTCTGGGTGCTTATCGCTGCTATTATAGGGGCACCCCGGCAGACGCAAAAAAAAAAAAAAAAATTTTTTTCGACATTCTTTTTTGCTCGTCGACCTCGGGTGACCCAGGTCGCAGTGGGAGCCGCGCACGAAAGCGGCGTCGCGAGACGGCTTCGCGGTCGCTAGTCGCACGAGCTCGGCAACCGCGTCTGCCGGGGCGGAGTTCGGGACGCCGACGGCTAAGTGGGAACCGCCGCTCGGATGTTCGCCGTTTGTGGCCGAGTGAGTGCTGGCACTCCGGCGAAGCCAAACGGGGCCGATTCCGGCACGATATCGGCGTCTTTCTACGTGCTCGCCGGCGACCGTCGCACGAGTACGGCAAAGTGCGTCTGCCGGGGCGGGGTTTGCGACGCGTACGCAATAGTGAGAACCGTCGCTCGGATGTTCGTCGTCTTTCGCCGAGCCAGTGCTGGCAATCCGGCGAAGCCGAACGGAGCCGATTCGGGCACGATATCGGCGTCTTTCCACGTGCTCGCCGGCGACCGTCGCACGAGTACGGTAAACCGCGTCAGCCGGGGCGGAGTTCGGGACGCCGATGCGAAAGTGGGAAGCGCCGCTCGGATCTTCGCCGTTTTTGGAGGAGTCAGTGGCGGCACTCCGGTGAAGCCAAGGTGCGCCAATTCGCGCACGATATCGGCGTCTTTCGACGTGCCCGCCGGCCACCGTCGCACGAGTACGGCAAACCTCGTCTGCCGGGGCGGGGTTTGCGACGCCGACGCAAAAGTGGGAACCGCCGCTCGGATGTTCGCCGTTTTTGGCAGAGTGAGTGCTGGCACTCCGGCGAAGCGAAAGAGCGCGAATGCGCCCACGAAAGTGGCGTGTTTGGACGTGCTTGACGACGACCACCGCAGGAAAACGAAAAACCACGTCAGCCGGGGCGAGCGACCCATGGCGGTCTGGGTGCTTATCGCTGCTATTATAGGGGCACCCCGGCAGACGCAAAAAAAAAAAAATTTTTTTCGACATTCTTTTTTGCTCGTCGACCTCGGGTGACCCAGGTCGCAGTGGGAGCCGCGCACGAAAGCGGCGTCGCGAGACGGCTTCGCGGTCGCTAGTCGCACGAGCTCGGCAACCGCGTCTGCCGGGGCGGAGTTCGGGACGCCGACGGCTAAGTGGGAACCGCCGCTCGGATGTTCGCCGTTTGTGGCCGAGTGAGTGCTGGCACTCCGGCGAAGCCAAACGGGGCCGATTCCGGCACGATATCGGCGTCTTTCTACGTGCTCGCCGGCGACCGTCGCACGAGTACGGCAAAGTGCGTCTGCCGGGGCGGGGTTTGCGACGCGTACGCAATAGTGAGAACCGTCGCTCGGATGTTCGTCGTCTTTCGCCGAGCCAGTGCTGGCACTCCGGCGAAGCCGAACGGAGCCGATTCGGGCACGATATCGGCGTCTTTCCACGTGCTCGCCGGCGACCGTCGCACGAGTACGGTAAACCGCGTCAGCCGGGGCGGAGTTCGGGACGCCGATGCGAAAGTGGGAAGCGCCGCTCGGATCTTCGCCGTTTTTGGAGGAGTCAGTGGCGGCACTCCGGTGAAGCCAAGGTGCGCCAATTCGCGCACGATATCGGCGTCTTTCGACGTGCCCGCCGGCCACCGTCGCACGAGTACGGCAAACCTCGTCTGCCGGGGCGGGGTTTGCGACGCCGACGCAAAAGTGGGAACCGCCGCTCGGATGTTCGCCGTTTTTGGCAGAGTGAGTGCTGGCACTCCGGCGAAGCGAAAGAGCGTGAATGCGCCCACGAAAGTAGCGTATTTGGACGTGCTTGACGGCGACCGCCGCAGGAGTACGAAAAACCACGTCAGCCGGGGCGAGCGACCCACGGCGGTCTGGGTGCTTATCGCTGCTATTATAGGGGCACCCCGGCAGACGCAGAAAGAAAAAAAAAAATGGGGACATGGCGTGCGTCACCGTGCGGCTTCGCAGCGTTGCCGAAGTCGCCGAGCCCTTCGACTGAGCCGAACGGCGGACAGGGAACGTTGGTCGGCCGTTCTAACCTGTCGGTGCCACGCCGAGACGTCGTTAAGGAAAACCGCGTCGTGGGCCTCTACGACGCCGTCGAGTCGTTGTACGTTTGGTGTCCAGCGTGTCGGCGGCGAGTAGCGGACACGTCGTTCACGACTTCGGTCTTTCGCAGTCGACGCGAACTTGCGGAGAGTCGTGGTGCCTCACGTTTTCGGCAGAAACCGCGGCGGAATTTTCCCGTGCGTGCGCGCACGACCTCGGTGCTGTGCCGTCAGCGTAGTGTTGCACAAACTCGTGGCCTACCCAAGGTGCGGTACGTTTGCGGCCGTATCCTCGGTGGGAATTTCGTGAGTAGGGTCGCAAATTCTACGACCTCGGCGGGTTTGAGAGCGACGTAGACTTGTGGCACGCTCAACATGCCACACGTTTCGGGGCACACCCGCGGTGAAATTTTCTCGAGTACGCTCGTATTAGGGCCCAAGGAGGTCTGGGTACTTATCGCTGCTATTATGTGGGGGTTCTCGTGAGCGGCGTACGCGAAAGCGACCGGGTGTCTGATATGCGGCGGGCTTCGGCCTCGTCAAGCGTGTCCTCGGGTCTGCTCCAGGGGAATCCACGGCAGTCGTCTGCAGCCTCATCCGCTTGATGCGTTAGGGGCTGGTTGTCGGACGGTGCCGTTTTACCACGATATCGAGGTGTGTTCCGTGTCGTCCTCGGGCGATTCAGATGCGAAAGCGCCGAAGACGCGGGCGTGACCCGTCGTCTGGCGGCTTTGCAGTCTCGGCTCCGTTGCTAGTTCCGGCCGGTCCACCGACAGTGCAGCGGGCTTGGGCAACCCGCACGGCGCGACCGAGTCGATGCAACGAAAAAGAGCGAGCATGAACGTGCTTCTTGCCGCACGGCTCCCACTCGTCTTTCGGGAAGGTTGTGCCGTAGCGAGCTCGAACGCCGTCATCTCGGAGTGCAAAATAAGCGTGTTGGGGCGCCTGAAGGTGGCCTCCGCCGCACACAGACTGCGTCCGGCCCGCCGAGGGCGAGGACGGACGCGCAGTCGAACGATTACCTGGTTGATCCTGCCAGTAATCATATGCTTGTCTCAAAGATTAAGCCATGCATGTCTAAGTACATGCCGAAATAAGGCGAAACCGCGAATGGCTCATTAAATCAGTTATGGTTCCTTAGATCGTTTCTTCCTACTTGGATAACTGTGGCAATTCTAGAGCTAATACATGCAGTGAGCCTGGAGCCCTTTGGGTAACGGGTGCTTTTATTAGACCAAGATCGATCGGGTTTCGGCCCGTATTGTGTGGTGACTCTGGATAACTTTGTGCTGATCGCATGGCCACGAGCCGGCGACGTTTCTTTCAAGTGTCTGCCTTATCAACTTTCGATGGTAGGTTACTTGCTTACCATGGTTGTTACGGGTAACGGAGAATCAGGGTTCGATTCCGGAGAGGGAGCCTGAGAAACGGCTACCACATCCAAGGAAGGCAGCAGGCGCGCAAATTACCCACTCCCGGCACGGGGAGGTAGTGACGAAAAATAACAATACGGGACTCTTTTGAGGCCCCGTAATTGAAATGAGTACACTCTAAATCCTTTAACGAGGATCAATTGGAGGGCAAGTCTGGTGCCAGCAGCCGCGGTAATTCCAGCTCCAATAGCGTATACTAAAGCTGCTGCGGTTAAAAAGCTCGTAGTTGGATCTCAGTTCCAGACGAGTAGTGCATCTACCCGATGCGACGGCTCGGACTGAACATCATGCCGGTTCTTTCTTGGTGCACTTCATTGTGTGCCTCGAGATGGCCGGTGCTTTTACTTTGAAAAAATTAGAGTGCTCAACGCAGGCGAGTCGCCTGAATAAACTTGCATGGAATAATAGAACAAGACCTCGTTTCTGTTCTGTTGGTTTTTGGAATACGAGGTAATGATTAAGAGGGACGGACGGGGGCATTCGTATTGCGGCGCTAGAGGTGAAATTCTTGGACCGTCGCAAGACGAACTACTGCGAAAGCATTTGCCAAGAATGTTTTCATTGATCAAGAACGAAAGTCAGAGGTTCGAAGGCGATCAGATACCGCCCTAGTTCTGACCATAAACGATGCCAACCAGCGATCCGCCTGAGTTACTCAAATGACTCGGCGGGCAGCTTCCGGGAAACCAAAGTATTTGGGTTCCGGGGGAAGTATGGTTGCAAAGCTGAAACTTAAAGGAATTGACGGAAGGGCACCACCAGGAGTGGAGCCTGCGGCTTAATTTGACTCAACACGGGAAAACTTACCCGGCCCGGACACTGGGAGGATTGACAGATTGAGAGCTCTTTCTTGATTCGGTGGATGGTGGTGCATGGCCGTTCTTAGTTGGTGGAGCGATTTGTCTGGTTAATTCCGATAACGAACGAGACTCTAGCCTATTAAATAGGTGCGGGGTTCCCAGCACCTTACAACCTTCTTAGAGGGACAAGCGGCTCCTAGCCGCACGAAACAGAGCAATAACAGGTCTGTGATGCCCTTAGATGTCCGGGGCCGCACGCGCGCTACACTGAAGGAAGCAGCGTGTCTTTATCCCTGTCTGAAAAGACTGGGTAACCCGTGGAACTTCTTTCGTGATTGGGATAGGGGCTTGCAATTGTTCCCCTTGAACGAGGAATTCCCAGTAAGCGCGAGTCATAAGCTCGCGTTGATTACGTCCCTGCCCTTTGTACACACCGCCCGTCGCTACTACCGATTGAATGATTTAGTGAGGTCTTCGGACCGATGTCCGGCGCGGCCTTTCGGTTGCGCCGGTCTGTTGGAAAGATGACCAAACTTGATCATTTAGAGGAAGTAAAAGTCGTAACAAGGTTTCCGTAGGTGAACCTGCGGAAGGATCATTAACGGATTGTGAAGGGTGAGCGCCTCAGCTGCGTCTGCGCCCGACACTTTCTGCCGCTGACCCCGTTTGGACGCGGGGTCGGCTTTTCCCCACGGGGCTGCCTGAATGTGGAGCGGCACCCCGTGACAAATTGTTGCGCCCAGCGGACGCCAACACCGCGACCTTGGACGGTCGGCCAGGTGGCGGACGCGGGTACAAACGGCGCAACGCACTCATAGGTCGGCTTTCGACCCGCCACTGCACCGTGGCTCGAAGCGCTCGAAATGCGCGACCCGACCGCTGCGGGACCGCCTAGTACTGTAAACAGGAGCGGCGGAGCGCGAACGGCGAGTCGTGGTTACGTCGGTAGAAGGCGAGGCTGCGCGTTCCCGAAACGCCAGCCGAGTGCCCTCCCGACCGTTCGAGCGTGCAAGAACGAGACCCGACAATCGCGCGGCGACTGCCAAGTACGAGAGGAACGGCACAAGCGTCGGCGGTCGGTCAAGGAACTGGCGATGTGACGGGTCCGCTGTGCACCAGTGCATACCGTCCCGCCGTCCGCGGCAAGCGCCTCCGCGTCCTCGGGTGACGGAGGCTGCCGGTCGGTTCTTGCAGGCGAGGGATCTCGCTGGCACCGGTTCGCGTTGACGCGCGGCCGGTCATGGCACGGCGATGCGACGGCCGAGGTGCGCAGTACTCGATGGAGGAACCGCACGCTCCGATGACCGTCCCGCCCTCCGCGGCGTATGCGTACCGACCGTAATGGTTGCAGCAGCGCCGGCCGGCTTTTGAATTCGCCACACGAAACACGGTGCGAGATCGCGGTTAGGGGAGCGTCGACGTTGCCAGGCGTTTTGCTTGCTGCCGAGGGAAAGGCGGCACGGCCACGTCGCGCTCGTCGCGATTAGCGGGTCTGCGCGCTTTGGGAAGGTGCCGCAACGACTTGCCGAAAGAGGAAGCACGGAAGAACGAGGGACTTGGACGTCCCGACAATTGAACGCACTTGCGGCCAGGCCCTTGCTGGCTTCGTTCTTCCGCCTCGAGTAGGCTCGTACGCGGCTCCGGCGCCGAAAGTGGTCCTTGGCACCGACTTCGGTGGACGTGGGAAGTGCCGCGCAAGTACGGCGCGCCTGGCTCCACCTGTTGGCTAAAGTAGGCAGCCGGATCGGCATTTTGGTGTGCGGTGGCAAACCGTGGATGCGAAAAAAGCTTGTGCGATTTCGTGGAACAAAAAGCGGGGGTCCCCCTTTTTATGCGGAGGAGACCGACCCGCCCGCCGTGGTGAACCGCGACGCCACGGTAAAAACGGGAGAGGCTTGTCGATGGGACCGTGCATCCCGCGCTCCACGGAGGCCGGGAGGCGGCCGCCCGAGGAAATGTGTAGCCGTCGAGGCCCGCATCTGCGTGCACTCTTATCCAAATGGGTGTA
>NW_027465337.1:0-12500 GCF_043290135.1 Rhipicephalus microplus | reverse complement strand
AAGCGCGGGCTTTTTCTTTGTTTTTTTTGCATTCGCCCGGCAGACGCGGTTTTTGCGCCGCCCCGGCTGACGCGGTTTTTGCCGCCCCGGCTGACGCAGTTCGGACTTAGCACTTTTCGGCTGTGCCTGGCTGGCGGCCCACTCACTCGATCGCCATGTCTGTTTGCCACAGTTTTCCCGGTGGTGCCGCACCCGGGCTCGCCCCGGCTGACGCGGTTTCGTGCCGCCCCGGCAGACGCGGTTTTCGCGCCGCCCCGGCTGACGCGGTTTCGTGCCGCCCCGGCAGACGCGGTTTTTTGCCGCCCCGGCAGACGCGTTTTTTTTTTCTTTCGCCCCGGCTGACGCAGTTTTCGCGCCGCCCCGGCAGACGCGGTTTTCGCGCCGCCCCGGCAGACGCGGTTTTTTGCGCCGCCCCGGCTGACGCAGTTCGGACTTGGCACTTTTTGGCTGAGCCTGGCTGGCGGCCCACTCACTCGATCGCCATGTCTGTTTGCCACAGTTTTCCCGGTGGTGCCGCACCCGGGCTCGCCCCGGCTGACGCAGTTTTCGCGCCGCCCCGGCTGACGCGGTTTCGTGCCGCCCCGGCAGACGCGGTTTTTTGCGCCGCCCCGGCTGACGCGGTTTTTGCCGCCCCGGCTGACGCAGTTCGGACTTGGCACTTTTCGGCTGTGCCTGGCTGGCGGCCCACTCACTCGATCGCCATGTCTGTTTGCCACAGTTTTCCCGGTGGTGCCGCACCCGGGCTCGCCCCGGCAGACGCGTTTTTTTTTTTTCTTTCGCCCCGGCTGACGCAGTTTTCGCGCCGCCCCGGCTGACGCGGTTTCGTGCCGCCCCGGCAGACGCGGTTTTTTGCGCCGCCCCGGCTGACGCGGTTTTTGCCGCCCCGGCTGACGCAGTTCGGACTTAGCACTTTTTGGCTGAGCCTGGCTGGTGGCCCACTCACTCGATCGCCATGTCTGTTAGCCACAGTTTTCCCGGTGGTGCCGCACCCGGGCTCGCCCCGGCTGACGCAGTTTTCGCGCCGCCCCGGCTGACGCGGTTTCGTGCCGCCCCGGCAGACGCGGTTTTCGCGCCGCCCCGGCTGACGCGGTTTTTGCCGCCCCGGCTGACGCAGTTCGGACTTAGCACTTTTCGGCTGTGCCTGGCTGGCGGCCCACTCACTCGATCGCCATGTCTGTTTGCCACAGTTTTCCCGGTGGTGCCGCACCCGGGCTCGCCCCGGCTGACGCAGTTTTCGCGCCGCCCCGGCTGACGCGGTTTCGTGCCGCCCCGGCAGACGCGGTTTTCGCGCCGCCCCGGCTGACGCGGTTTCGTGCCGCCCCGGCAGACGCGGTTTTTTGCCGCCCCAGCTGACGCAGTTCGGACTTAGCACTTTTTGGCTGAGCCTTGCTGGCGGCCCACTCACTCGATCGCCATGTCTGTTTGCCACAGTTTTCCCGGTGGTGCCGCACCCGGGCTCGCCCCGGCAGACGCGTTTTTTTTTTTCTTTCGCCCCGGCTGACGCAGTTTTCGCGCCGCCCCGGCAGACGCGGTTTTCGCGCCGCCCCGGCAGACGCGGTTTTTTTGCGCCGCCCCGGCTGACGCGGTTTTTTGCCGCCCCGGCTGACGCAGTTCGGACTTGGCACTTTTTGGCTGAGCCTGGCTGGCGGCCCACTCACTCGATCGCCATGTCTGTTTGCCACAGTTTTCCCGGTGGTGCCGCACCCGGGCTCGCCCCGGCTGACGCAGTTTTCGCGCCGCCCCGGCAGACGCGGTTTCGTGCCGCCCCGGCAGACGCGGTTTTTTGCGCCGCCCCGGCTGACGCGGTTTTTTGCCGCCCCGGCTGACACGGTTCGGACTTTGCACTTTTCGGCTGTGCCTGGCTGGCGGCCCACTCACTCGATCGCCATGTCTGTTTGCCACAGTTTTCCCGGTGGTGCCGCACCCGGGCTCGCCCCGGCAGACGCGTTTTTTTTTTTTTTTTCTTTCGCCCCGGCTGACGCAGTTTTCGCGCCGCCCCGGCTGACGCGGTTTCGTGCCGCCCCGGCAGACGCGGTTTTTTGCGCCGCCCCGGCTGACGTGGTTTTTGCCGCCCCGGCTGACGCAGTTCGGACTTTGCACTTTTTGGCTGAGCCTGGCTGGCGGCCCACTCACTCGATCGCCATGTCTGTTTGCCACAGTTTTCCCGGTGGTGCCGCACCCGGGCTCGCCCCGGCAGACGCGTTTTTTTTTTTCCTTCGCCCCGGCAGACGTGGTTCCCCCCCCCCCTCCGTCTTTCTTTTTGTTTTTTTTTTTCGCCGCGGCTGAAGTGGATTTTTCGGTGCCTCGACGCCCCGGTAGTCGCGGTTTTTCCGTTTCCGCACGGCCCCGGCTGACGCTGCTCGGTCACAGTCGCCTTTTGTGGTGATTGCAGACTTCTTGAGCGCGGGTGTTTTTTTTTTTGTTGTTGTTGTTGTTTTATTACGCATTCGCTCCAGCAGACGCTGTTTAGACTTTTTGTTTCCTCTTTTATCCTGCGACGAGGTGACGAGGTTTATTCGGTGCCCCGCCGCCCCGGCTGAAGTGATTTTTCCTGTCCCGTGCCGCCCCGGCTGACGCGGTTGGGACTTCGCGTTTGTTCGGCCGCCACGGGTTTTGGCGCACTCGCTCGGTTGCTTGTTGTTGCCACTTGTTGCGAACCCAGGTTTCTTGAGCGAGCGCGGGCGTTTTTTCTTCCTTTCTTTCTTTGTTCTATGTGTTAGCGAATCGGCCTTTAATATCACACGAGGACTCACAACCAACAATTTTCAGTTTGAAGTGTAAAAAATCTGCAGGTGTTGACGTAACTGACTTGCCCCGTACCCTTGAGTACATCCATGAAGTTCTCGTAGTACTACTAAATCGCATTATTCCAAGTGGAGAAATTCCCATAAACTTGCAAACCTCTACACGAAAATCGGTGCGCGTGATAAAGTTGAAAATTATCGTCCGATATCAAATGTGCCTTCTATAACACAAATTCTAGGAAAAAAAAAAAAAAAAACACTTGTTCGCCGTTTTCTGCGCCGTGACTGGCAGCACTCCGGCGAAGCGAAACGGGGTCGATTCGAGCACGATATCGGCGTCTTTCGACGTGCTCGCCGGCGACCGTCGCACGAGTACGTCGCACGAGCGCGTCTGCCGGGGCGCCGTTTGCGAAGCCGACGCAAAAGTGGGAACCGCCGCTCGGATGATCGCCGCTTTCGGCAGAGTGAGTGTTGGCACTCCGGGGAAGCGAAACAGCGTGAATGCGCCCACGAAATCGGCGTATTTTGAAGTGCCCGCCGGCGACCGTCGCACGAGTACGGTAAACCGCGTCAGCCGGGGCGTAGTTCGGGACGCCGACGAAAAAGTGGGAAGCGCAACTCGGATCTTCGCCGTTTTTGCAGGAGTGAGTGGCGGCCCTCCTGCGAGACCAAGAAGCATCGATTCGTGCACGAATTCGGCGCCTTTCGACGTGATCGCCGGCGACCGTCGCTCGAGTAGGGCAAACCGCGTCTGCCGGGGCGGGCTTCGGGACGCCGATGCGAAAGTGGGAAACGCTGCTCGGATGTTCGCCGTTTTTGGCCGAGTGAGTGCTGGCACACGGGCGAAGCCAAACGGGGCCGATTACGGCACGATATCGGCGTCTTTCGACGTGCCCGCCGGCGACCGTCGCACGAGTACGGTAAACCGCGTCAGCCCGGGCGGAGTTCGGGACGCCGATGCGAAAGTGGAGAACGCCGCTCGGATCTTCGCCGTTTTTGGAGGAGTGAGTGGCGGCACTCCGGAGAAGCCAGGGAGCGCCAATTAGCGCACGATATCGGCGTCTTTCGACGCGCTCGCCGGCGACCGTCGCACGAGTAGGGCAAACCGCGTCTGCCGGGGCGGGGTTTACGACGCCGACGCAAAAGTGGGAACCGCCGCTCGGATGTTGGCCGTTTTTGGCAGAGTGAGTGCTGGCACTCCGGCGACGCGAAAGAGCGCGAATGCGCCCACGAAAGTGGCGTATTTGGACGTGCGTGACGGCGACCGCTGCAGGAGTACGAAAAACCACGTCAGCCGGGGCGAGCGACACACGGCGGTCTGGGTGCTTATCGCTGCTATTATAGGGGCACCCCGGCAGACGCAGAAAAAAAAAAAAAAATTTTCGACCTTCTTTTTTGCTGGTCGAGCTCGGGTAACCCAGGTCGCAATGGGAGCCGCGCACGAAAGCGGCGTCGCGAGACGCGTTCGCGGTCGCTAGTCGCACGAGCTCGGCAACCGCGTCAGCCGGCGCGGAGTTCGGGATGCCGACGGCTAAGTGGGTACCGCTGCTCGGATGTTCGCCGTTTTTGGCCGAGTGAGTGCTGGCACTCCGGTGAAGCCAAGGAGCGCCAATTCGTGCACGATATCGGCGTCTTTCGACGTGCCCGCCGGCCACCGCCGCACGAGTACGGCAAACCGCGTCTGCCGGGGCGGGGTTCGCGACGCGTACGCAATAGTGGGAACCGTCGCTCGGATGTTCGTCGTCTTTGGCCGAGCGAGTGCTGGCACTCCGGCGAAGCGAAACGGGGCCGATTCGGGCACGATATCGGCGTATTTCGACGTGCTCGCCGGCGACCGTCGCACGAGTACGGCAAAGCGCGTCTGCCGGGGCGAGGTTTGCGACGCCGACGAAAAAGTGGGAAGCGCCGCTCGGATCTTCGCCGTTTTTGCAGGAGTGAGTGGCGGCCCTCCTGCGAGACCAAGAAGCATCGACTCGCGCACGATATCGGTGTCTTTCGACGTGCCCGCCGGCCACCGCCGCACGAGTACGGCAAACCGCGTATGCCGGGGCGGGGTTGGCGACGCCGACGCAAAAGTGGGAACCGCCACTAGGATGTTCGCCGTTTTTGGCAGAGTGAGTGCTGGCACTCCGGCGAAGCGAAAGAGCGCGAATGCGCCCACGAAAGTGGCGTGTTTGGACGTGCTTGACGACGACCACCGCAGGAAAACGAAAAACCACGTCAGCCGGGGCGAGCGACCCATGGCGGTCTGGGTGCTTATCGCTGCTATTATAGGGGCACCCCGGCAGACGCAAAAAAAAAAAAAAAAATTTTTTTCGACATTCTTTTTTGCTCGTCGACCTCGGGTGACCCAGGTCGCAGTGGGAGCCGCGCACGAAAGCGGCGTCGCGAGACGGCTTCGCGGTCGCTAGTCGCACGAGCTCGGCAACCGCGTCTGCCGGGGCGGAGTTCGGGACGCCGACGGCTAAGTGGGAACCGCCGCTCGGATGTTCGCCGTTTGTGGCCGAGTGAGTGCTGGCACTCCGGCGAAGCCAAACGGGGCCGATTCCGGCACGATATCGGCGTCTTTCTACGTGCTCGCCGGCGACCGTCGCACGAGTACGGCAAAGTGCGTCTGCCGGGGCGGGGTTTGCGACGCGTACGCAATAGTGAGAACCGTCGCTCGGATGTTCGTCGTCTTTCGCCGAGCCAGTGCTGGCAATCCGGCGAAGCCGAACGGAGCCGATTCGGGCACGATATCGGCGTCTTTCCACGTGCTCGCCGGCGACCGTCGCACG
This sequence comes from Rhipicephalus microplus, assembly GCF_043290135.1. NCBI lineage: Eukaryota > Metazoa > Arthropoda > Arachnida > Ixodida > Ixodidae > Rhipicephalus > Rhipicephalus microplus. The sequence continues at coordinate 6,979 of NW_027465337.1, read as the reverse complement.
AGTACGGTAAACCGCGTCAGCCGGGGCGGAGTTCGGGACGCCGATGCGAAAGTGGGAAGCGCCGCTCGGATCTTCGCCGTTTTTGGAGGAGTCAGTGGCGGCACTCCGGTGAAGCCAAGGTGCGCCAATTCGCGCACGATATCGGCGTCTTTCGACGTGCCCGCCGGCCACCGTCGCACGAGTACGGCAAACCTCGTCTGCCGGGGCGGGGTTTGCGACGCCGACGCAAAAGTGGGAACCGCCGCTCGGATGTTCGCCGTTTTTGGCAGAGTGAGTGCTGGCACTCCGGCGAAGCGAAAGAGCGCGAATGCGCCCACGAAAGTGGCGTGTTTGGACGTGCTTGACGACGACCACCGCAGGGAAAACGAAAAACCACGTCAGCCGGGGCGAGCGACCCATGGCGGTCTGGGTGCTTATCGCTGCTATTATAGGGGCACCCCGGCAGACGCAAAAAAAAAAAAAATTTTTTTCGACATTCTTTTTTGCTCGTCGACCTCGGGTGACCCAGGTCGCAGTGGGAGCCGCGCACGAAAGCGGCGTCGCGAGACGGCTTCGCGGTCGCTAGTCGCACGAGCTCGGCAACCGCGTCTGCCGGGGCGGAGTTCGGGACGCCGACGGCTAAGTGGGAACCGCCGCTCGGATGTTCGCCGTTTGTGGCCGAGTGAGTGCTGGCACTCCGGCGAAGCCAAACGGGGCCGATTCCGGCACGATATCGGCGTCTTTCTACGTGCTCGCCGGCGACCGTCGCACGAGTACGGCAAAGTGCGTCTGCCGGGGCGGGGTTTGCGACGCGTACGCAATAGTGAGAACCGTCGCTCGGATGTTCGTCGTCTTTCGCCGAGCCAGTGCTGGCACTCCGGCGAAGCCGAACGGAGCCGATTCGGGCACGATATCGGCGTCTTTCCACGTGCTCGCCGGCGACCGTCGCACGAGTACGGTAAACCGCGTCAGCCGGGGCGGAGTTCGGGACGCCGATGCGAAAGTGGGAAGCGCCGCTCGGATCTTCGCCGTTTTTGGAGGAGTCAGTGGCGGCACTCCGGTGAAGCCAAGGTGCGCCAATTCGCGCACGATATCGGCGTCTTTCGACGTGCCCGCCGGCCACCGTCGCACGAGTACGGCAAACCTCGTCTGCCGGGGCGGGGTTTGCGACGCCGACGCAAAAGTGGGAACCGCCGCTCGGATGTTCGCCGTTTTTGGCAGAGTGAGTGCTGGCACTCCGGCGAAGCGAAAGAGCGTGAATGCGCCCACGAAAGTAGCGTATTTGGACGTGCTTGACGGCGACCGCCGCAGGAGTACGAAAAACCACGTCAGCCGGGGCGAGCGACCCACGGCGGTCTGGGTGCTTATCGCTGCTATTATAGGGGCACCCCGGCAGACGCAGAAAGAAAAAAAAAAATGGGGACATGGCGTGCGTCACCGTGCGGCTTCGCAGCGTTGCCGAAGTCGCCGAGCCCTTCGACTGAGCCGAACGGCGGACAGGGAACGTTGGTCGGCCGTTCTAACCTGTCGGTGCCACGCCGAGACGTCGTTAAGGAAAACCGCGTCGTGGGCCTCTACGACGCCGTCGAGTCGTTGTACGTTTGGTGTCCAGCGTGTCGGCGGCGAGTAGCGGACACGTCGTTCACGACTTCGGTCTTTCGCAGTCGACGCGAACTTGCGGAGAGTCGTGGTGCCTCACGTTTTCGGCAGAAACCGCGGCGGAATTTTCCCGTGCGTGCGCGCACGACCTCGGTGCTGTGCCGTCAGCGTAGTGTTGCACAAACTCGTGGCCTACCCAAGGTGCGGTACGTTTGCGGCCGTATCCTCGGTGGGAATTTCGTGAGTAGGGTCGCAAATTCTACGACCTCGGCGGGTTTGAGAGCGACGTAGACTTGTGGCACGCTCAACATGCCACACGTTTCGGGGCACACCCGCGGTGAAATTTTCTCGAGTACGCTCGTATTAGGGCCCAAGGAGGTCTGGGTACTTATCGCTGCTATTATGTGGGGGTTCTCGTGAGCGGCGTACGCGAAAGCGACCGGGTGTCTGATATGCGGCGGGCTTCGGCCTCGTCAAGCGTGTCCTCGGGTCTGCTCCAGGGGAATCCACGGCAGTCGTCTGCAGCCTCATCCGCTTGATGCGTTAGGGGCTGGTTGTCGGACGGTGCCGTTTTACCACGATATCGAGGTGTGTTCCGTGTCGTCCTCGGGCGATTCAGATGCGAAAGCGCCGAAGACGCGGGCGTGACCCGTCGTCTGGCGGCTTTGCAGTCTCGGCTCCGTTGCTAGTTCCGGCCGGTCCACCGACAGTGCAGCGGGCTTGGGCAACCCGCACGGCGCGACCGAGTCGATGCAACGAAAAAGAGCGAGCATGAACGTGCTTCTTGCCGCACGGCTCCCACTCGTCTTTCGGGAAGGTTGTGCCGTAGCGAGCTCGAACGCCGTCATCTCGGAGTGCAAAATAAGCGTGTTGGGGCGCCTGAAGGTGGCCTCCGCCGCACACAGACTGCGTCCGGCCCGCCGAGGGCGAGGACGGACGCGCAGTCGAACGATTACCTGGTTGATCCTGCCAGTAATCATATGCTTGTCTCAAAGATTAAGCCATGCATGTCTAAGTACATGCCGAAATAAGGCGAAACCGCGAATGGCTCATTAAATCAGTTATGGTTCCTTAGATCGTTTCTTCCTACTTGGATAACTGTGGCAATTCTAGAGCTAATACATGCAGTGAGCCTGGAGCCCTTTGGGTAACGGGTGCTTTTATTAGACCAAGATCGATCGGGTTTCGGCCCGTATTGTGTGGTGACTCTGGATAACTTTGTGCTGATCGCATGGCCACGAGCCGGCGACGTTTCTTTCAAGTGTCTGCCTTATCAACTTTCGATGGTAGGTTACTTGCTTACCATGGTTGTTACGGGTAACGGAGAATCAGGGTTCGATTCCGGAGAGGGAGCCTGAGAAACGGCTACCACATCCAAGGAAGGCAGCAGGCGCGCAAATTACCCACTCCCGGCACGGGGAGGTAGTGACGAAAAATAACAATACGGGACTCTTTTGAGGCCCCGTAATTGAAATGAGTACACTCTAAATCCTTTAACGAGGATCAATTGGAGGGCAAGTCTGGTGCCAGCAGCCGCGGTAATTCCAGCTCCAATAGCGTATACTAAAGCTGCTGCGGTTAAAAAGCTCGTAGTTGGATCTCAGTTCCAGACGAGTAGTGCATCTACCCGATGCGACGGCTCGGACTGAACATCATGCCGGTTCTTTCTTGGTGCACTTCATTGTGTGCCTCGAGATGGCCGGTGCTTTTACTTTGAAAAAATTAGAGTGCTCAACGCAGGCGAGTCGCCTGAATAAACTTGCATGGAATAATAGAACAAGACCTCGTTTCTGTTCTGTTGGTTTTTGGAATACGAGGTAATGATTAAGAGGGACGGACGGGGGCATTCGTATTGCGGCGCTAGAGGTGAAATTCTTGGACCGTCGCAAGACGAACTACTGCGAAAGCATTTGCCAAGAATGTTTTCATTGATCAAGAACGAAAGTCAGAGGTTCGAAGGCGATCAGATACCGCCCTAGTTCTGACCATAAACGATGCCAACCAGCGATCCGCCTGAGTTACTCAAATGACTCGGCGGGCAGCTTCCGGGAAACCAAAGTATTTGGGTTCCGGGGGAAGTATGGTTGCAAAGCTGAAACTTAAAGGAATTGACGGAAGGGCACCACCAGGAGTGGAGCCTGCGGCTTAATTTGACTCAACACGGGAAAACTTACCCGGCCCGGACACTGGGAGGATTGACAGATTGAGAGCTCTTTCTTGATTCGGTGGATGGTGGTGCATGGCCGTTCTTAGTTGGTGGAGCGATTTGTCTGGTTAATTCCGATAACGAACGAGACTCTAGCCTATTAAATAGGTGCGGGGTTCCCAGCACCTTACAACCTTCTTAGAGGGACAAGCGGCTCCTAGCCGCACGAAACAGAGCAATAACAGGTCTGTGATGCCCTTAGATGTCCGGGGCCGCACGCGCGCTACACTGAAGGAAGCAGCGTGTCTTTATCCCTGTCTGAAAAGACTGGGTAACCCGTGGAACTTCTTTCGTGATTGGGATAGGGGCTTGCAATTGTTCCCCTTGAACGAGGAATTCCCAGTAAGCGCGAGTCATAAGCTCGCGTTGATTACGTCCCTGCCCTTTGTACACACCGCCCGTCGCTACTACCGATTGAATGATTTAGTGAGGTCTTCGGACCGATGTCCGGCGCGGCCTTTCGGTTGCGCCGGTCTGTTGGAAAGATGACCAAACTTGATCATTTAGAGGAAGTAAAAGTCGTAACAAGGTTTCCGTAGGTGAACCTGCGGAAGGATCATTAACGGATTGTGAAGGGTGAGCGCCTCAGCTGCGTCTGCGCCCGACACTTTCTGCCGCTGACCCCGTTTGGACGCGGGGTCGGCTTTTCCCCACGGGGCTGCCTGAATGTGGAGCGGCACCCCGTGACAAATTGTTGCGCCCAGCGGACGCCAACACCGCGACCTTGGACGGTCGGCCAGGTGGCGGACGCGGGTACAAACGGCGCAACGCACTCATAGGTCGGCTTTCGACCCGCCACTGCACCGTGGCTCGAAGCGCTCGAAATGCGCGACCCGACCGCTGCGGGACCGCCTAGTACTGTAAACAGGAGCGGCGGAGCGCGAACGGCGAGTCGTGGTTACGTCGGTAGAAGGCGAGGCTGCGCGTTCCCGAAACGCCAGCCGAGTGCCCTCCCGACCGTTCGAGCGTGCAAGAACGAGACCCGACAATCGCGCGGCGACTGCCAAGTACGAGAGGAACGGCACAAGCGTCGGCGGTCGGTCAAGGAACTGGCGATGTGACGGGTCCGCTGTGCACCAGTGCATACCGTCCCGCCGTCCGCGGCAAGCGCCTCCGCGTCCTCGGGTGACGGAGGCTGCCGGTCGGTTCTTGCAGGCGAGGGATCTCGCTGGCACCGGTTCGCGTTGACGCGCGGCCGGTCATGGCACGGCGATGCGACGGCCGAGGTGCGCAGTACTCGATGGAGGAACCGCACGCTCCGATGACCGTCCCGCCCTCCGCGGCGTATGCGTACCGACCGTAATGGTTGCAGCAGCGCCGGCCGGCTTTTGAATTCGCCACACGAAACACGGTGCGAGATCGCGGTTAGGGGAGCGTCGACGTTGCCAGGCGTTTTGCTTGCTGCCGAGGGAAAGGCGGCACGGCCACGTCGCGCTCGTCGCGATTAGCGGGTCTGCGCGCTTTGGGAAGGTGCCGCAACGACTTGCCGAAAGAGGAAGCACGGAAGAACGAGGGACTTGGACGTCCCGACAATTGAACGCACTTGCGGCCAGGCCCTTGCTGGCTTCGTTCTTCCGCCTCGAGTAGGCTCGTACGCGGCTCCGGCGCCGAAAGTGGTCCTTGGCACCGACTTCGGTGGACGTGGGAAGTGCCGCGCAAGTACGGCGCGCCTGGCTCCACCTGTTGGCTAAAGTAGGCAGCCGGATCGGCATTTTGGTGTGCGGTGGCAAACCGTGGATGCGAAAAAAGCTTGTGCGATTTCGTGGAACAAAAAGCGGGGGTCCCCCTTTTTATGCGGAGGAGACCGACCCGCCCGCCGTGGTGAACCGCGACGCCACGGTAAAAACGGGAGAGGCTTGTCGATGGGACCGTGCATCCCGCGCTCCACGGAGGCCGGGAGGCGGCCGCCCGAGGAAATGTGTAGCCGTCGAGGCCCGCATCTGCGTGCACTCTTATCCAAATGGGTGTACCGCAGGCATTTTCTGGTTAGGCGGGCCAATGAGAGCGAGCACACAACGATACCTACGGGTCCGGCTTGGAGAACCGGCTTCGACGCCTCCCGAGTATTTATAGAGGGGTGGACCACGAAAGCACTCGCAAGTAGCGGAAGCGAAACGCCGTCCGAAACACACCGTTTGCTCGATTTGCGGCAGCCGAAAAAGGCGCGGCAGAGTTTTGGAGTCCAAGCGTGCGCTGAAAAGCGCCCTTCTTGGCCACTGTTTGGCCGAGTGCCAGAAACGTTTGGTTTTGACTGTACGGAATTGAACAAACACTTTTTCACGACTCTAAGCGGTGGATCACTCGGTTCTCGGGTCGATGAAGAACGCAGCCAGCTGCGAGACTTGGTGTGAATTGCAGGACACACTGAGCACTGATTCTTTGAACGCACATTGCGGCCTTGGGTCTTCCCTTGGCTTCGTCTGTCTGAGGGTCGGATCACATATCAAGAGAGCCTTCGGCGCACAAGGGAACGTGAGCCGTCGACTCGTTTTGACCGCGTCGGCAACACGGACAGCACGCTGAACACCTCACAGCGAGCGCCAACAGCGGCCACTCAAGGGCGAGACGGTGGCGACCGTCGTGCCAGAGCCCAACCGAAACGGGGGCGACCGACTGCATTGAGGATGTGGCACCTCGTTGAGACCGCCGCAGGACTTCGAGTCGGAAGGAAGCCTGCAGGGAAAGTGCGGTCGAGGTTGCGTACTCCTCTCTGCGACCGGGCGCGCAAGAGCTGCGAGAGCCACGGACGCGCAACTTTAACGCACGGTAAACACGAGGAGCGAAAGCCGGCCAGCAAAGCTTCTCCAGCCGTGCGCAAAGTGCGCGAGATCGCAGCCTTGCGTTGCGCTTGTTGCCCTCGAAGTAAGCAGGGTGTCCCGTAGACCGGGCGCTCGAACACGCTGCGGGGCCGTGCCTCCTCCAGGCTTTGCCGCGCGAACAGGGAACGTTCGCGCGCAAAGCGCAGGGAGGTGAGGAGGCTGCGCCCGACGTTTGCGGTTCGCTGCGTACGCGGTTGATGCGGAGAGCACGGCGCGACGACTTGCCGCGAAGCGGAAAAAGTCTCCCGCACGAGTTGGCGAAACGTTGGCGAAGCTTAAGGCGTTCTCGTCGTAGTCCGCCGTCGGTCTAAGTGCTTCGCAGTTCCCGTCCCGTTCAAAAAACTGGGCCACTCCAGTTGGGGCGGGGGCGACGCTA
>NW_027465336.1:22500-30808 GCF_043290135.1 Rhipicephalus microplus | reverse complement strand
TTCCTTTCTTGAGCTCACCCTATCCATCGCTTCACATCTTTTCTCCAGCACTTTTCTGTGCAATCCTTCAGCAACGGACACGACGAGGCTCTTGGGGTACCCGGCATTGCTTAGCCTCGAGACCTGTTGTCTGAAGCTTTCATTCATGAGGCACCGGCAGGACTTCTTTAGTGCCTCACTCAAGCACATCTTCGCAATGCCTCGTTTTACCAGTTTAGTATGCGCTGAGTGAAACTGTAGTAAAGGCTTACTTGCTCTGGGCTCGTAACACCAGCATGTCTTTTCATCTGAGAATTGAAAGTTAATGTCAAGAAATCTGAGCCTTCCGTCACATGGCATTTCAAAAGTCACTTCAAGTGGGTTAAGACCCTCACGAAAAACGCTACACACGCTACTACATTGAGTAGTAAAATCTGCAGTTCTGTCATTGATAAACACTAAAAAGTCATCGACGTAAGTTAGCGCTGTGTTGTCGCAGAAAAAAAAAATTTTTTTTCGACCTTCTTTTTTGCTGGTCGAGCTCGGGTAACCCAGGTCGCAATGGGAGCCGCGCACGAAAGCGGCGTCGCGAGACGCGTTCGCGGTCGCTAGTCGCACGAGCTCGGCAACCGCGTCAGCCGGCGCGGAGTTCGGGATGCCGACGGCTAAGTGGGTACCGCTGCTCGGATGTTCGCCGTTTTTGGCCGAGTGAGTGCTGGCACTCCGGCGAAGCGAAACGGGGCCGATTCGGGCACGATATCGGCGTATTTCGACGTGCTCGCCGGCGACCGTCGCACGAGTACGGCAAAGCGCGTCTGCCGGGGCGAGGTTTGCGATGCCGACGAAAAAGTGGGAAGCGCCGCTCGGATCTTCGCCGTTTTTGCAGGAGTGAGTGGCGGCCCTCCTGCGAGACCAAGAAGCATCGACTCGCGCACGATATCGGTGTCTTTCGACGTGCCCGCCGGCCACCGCCGCACGAGTACGGCAAACCGCGTATGCCGGGGCGGGGTTGGCGACGCCGACGCAAAAGTGGGAACCGCCACTAGGATGTTCGCCGTTTTTGGCAGAGTGAGTGCTGGCACACCGGCGACGCGAAAGAGCGCGAAAGCGCCCACGAAAGTGGCGTATTTGGACGTGCTTGACGGCGACCGCTGCAGGAGTACGAAAAACCACGTCAGCCGGGGCGAGCGACCCACGGCGGTCTGGGTGCTTATCGCTGCTATTATAGGGGCACCCCGGCAGACGCAGAAAAAAAAAATTTTTTTTCGACCTTCTTTTTTGCTGGTCGAGCTCGGGTAACCCAGGTCGCAATGGGAGCCGCGCACGAAAGCGGCGTCGCGAGACGCGTTCGCGGTCGCTAGTCGCACGAGCTCGGCAACCGCGTCAGCCGGCGCGGAGTTCGGGATGCCGACGGCTAAGTGGGTACCGCTGCTCGGATGTTCGCCGTTTTTGGCCGAGTGAGTGCTGGCACTCCGGCGAAGCGAAACGGGGCCGATTCGGGCACGATATCGGCGTATTTCGACGTGCTCGCCGGCGACCGTCGCACGAGTACGGCAAAGCGCGTCTGCCGGGGCGAGGTTTGCGATGCCGACGAAAAAGTGGGAAGCGCCGCTCGGATCTTCGCCGTTTTTGCAGGAGTGAGTGGCGGCCCTCCTGCGAGACCAAGAAGCATCGACTCGCGCACGATATCGGTGTCTTTCGACGTGCCCGCCGGCCACCGCCGCACGAGTACGGCAAACCGCGTATGCCGGGGCGGGGTTGGCGACGCCGACGCAAAAGTGGGAACCGCCACTAGGATGTTCGCCGTTTTTGGCAGAGTGAGTGCTGGCACTCCGGCGAAGCGAAAGAGCGCGAATGCGCCCACGAAAGTGGCGTGTTTGGACGTGCTTGACGACGACCACCGCAGGAAAACGAAAAACCACGTCAGCCGGGGCGAGCGACCCATGGCGGTCTGGGTGCTTATCGCTGCTATTATAGGGGCACCCCGGCAGACGCAAAAAAAAAAAAAAATTTTTTTTCGACATTCTTTCTTGCTCGTCGACCTCGGGTGACCCAGGTCGCAGTGGGAGCCGCGCACGAAAGCGGCGTCGCGAGACGGCTTCGCGGTCGCTAGTCGCACGAGCTCGGCAACCGCGTCTGCCGGGGCGGAGTTCGGGACGCCGACGGCTAAGTGGGAACCGCCGCTCGGATGTTCGCCGTTTGTGGCCGAGTGAGTGCTGGCACTCCGGCGAAGCCAAACGGGGCCGATTCCGGCACGATATCGGCGTCTTTCTACGTGCTCGCCGGCGACCGTCGCACGAGTACGGCAAAGTGCGTCTGCCGGGGCGGGGTTTGCGACGCGTACGCAATAGTGAGAACCGTCGCTCGGATGTTCGTCGTCTTTCGCCGAGCCAGTGCTGGCACTCCGGCGAAGCCGAACGGAGCCGATTCGGGCACGATATCGGCGTCTTTCCACGTGCTCGCCGGCGACCGTCGCACGAGTACGGTAAACCGCGTCAGCCGGGGCGGAGTTCGGGACGCCGATGCGAAAGTGGGAAGCGCCGCTCGGATCTTCGCCGTTTTTGGAGGAGTCAGTGGCGGCACTCCGGTGAAGCCAAGGTGCGCCAATTCGCGCACGATATCGGCGTCTTTCGACGTGCCCGCCGGCCACCGTCGCACGAGTACGGCAAACCTCGTCTGCCGGGGCGGGGTTTGCGACGCCGACGCAAAAGTGGGAACCGCCGCTCGGATGTTCGCCGTTTTTGGCAGAGTGAGTGCTGGCACTCCGGCGAAGCGAAAGAGCGTGAATGCGCCCACGAAAGTAGCGTATTTGGACGTGCTTGACGGCGACCGCCGCAGGAGTACGAAAAACCACGTCAGCCGGGGCGAGCGACCCACGGCGGTCTGGGTGCTTATCGCTGCTATTATAGGGGCACCCCGGCAGACGCAGAAAGAAAAAAAAAAAAAATGGGGACATGGCGTGCGTCACCGTGCGGCTTCGCAGCGTTGCCGAAGTCGCCGAGCCCTTCGACTGAGCCGAACGGCGGACAGGGAACGTTGGTCGGCCGTTCTAACCTGTCGGTGCCACGCCGAGACGTCGTTAAGGAAAACCGCGTCGTGGGCCTCTACGACGCCGTCGAGTCGTTGTACGTTTGGTGTCCAGCGTGTCGGCGGCGAGTAGCGGACACGTCGTTCACGACTTCGGTCTTTCGCAGTCGACGCGAACTTGCGGAGAGTCGTGGTGCCTCACGTTTTCGGCAGAAACCGCGGCGGAATTTTCCCGTGCGTGCGCGCACGACCTCGGTGCTGTGCCGTCAGCGTAGTGTTGCACAAACTCGTGGCCTACCCAAGGTGCGGTACGTTTGCGGCCGTATCCTCGGTGGGAATTTCGTGAGTAGGGTCGCAAATTCTACGACCTCGGCGGGTTTGAGAGCGACGTAGACTTGTGGCACGCTCAACGTGCCACACGTTTCGGGGCACACCCGCGGTGAAATTTTCTCGAGTACGCTCGTATTAGTGCCCAAGGAGGTCTGGGTACTTATCGCTGCTATTATGTGGGGGTTCTCGTGAGCGGCGTACGCGAAAGCGACCGGGTGTCTGATATGCGGCGGGCTTCGGCCTCGTCAAGCGTGTCCTCGGGTCTGCTCCAGGGGAATCCACGGCAGTCGTCTGCAGCCTCATCCGCTTGATGCGTTAGGGGCTGGTTGTCGGACGGTGCCGTTTTACCACGATATCGAGGTGTGTTCCGTGTCGTCCTCGGGCGATTCAGATGCGAAAGCGCCGAAGACGCGGGCGTGACCCGTCGTCTGGCGGCTTTGCAGTCTCGGCTCCGTTGCTAGTTCCGGCCGGTCCACCGACAGTGCAGCGGGCTTGGGCAACCCGCACGGCGCGACCGAGTCGATGCAACGAAAAAGAGCGAGCATGAACGTGCTTCTTGCCGCACGGCTCCCACTCGTCTTTCGGGAAGGTTGTGCCGTAGCGAGCTCGAACGCCGTCATCTCGGAGTGCAAAATAAGCGTGTTGGGGCGCCTGAAGGTGGCCTCCGCCGCACACAGACTGCGTCCGGCCCGCCGAAGGCGAGGACGGACGCGCAGTCGAACGATTACCTGGTTGATCCTGCCAGTAATCATATGCTTGTCTCAAAGATTAAGCCATGCATGTCTAAGTACATGCCGAAATAAGGCGAAACCGCGAATGGCTCATTAAATCAGTTATGGTTCCTTAGATCGTTTCTTCCTACTTGGATAACTGTGGCAATTCTAGAGCTAATACATGCAGTGAGCCTGGAGCCCTTTGGGTAACGGGTGCTTTTATTAGACCAAGATCGATCGGGTTTCGGCCCGTATTGTGTGGTGACTCTGGATAACTTTGTGCTGATCGCATGGCCACGAGCCGGCGACGTTTCTTTCAAGTGTCTGCCTTATCAACTTTCGATGGTAGGTTACTTGCTTACCATGGTTGTTACGGGTAACGGAGAATCAGGGTTCGATTCCGGAGAGGGAGCCTGAGAAACGGCTACCACATCCAAGGAAGGCAGCAGGCGCGCAAATTACCCACTCCCGGCACGGGGAGGTAGTGACGAAAAATAACAATACGGGACTCTTTTGAGGCCCCGTAATTGAAATGAGTACACTCTAAATCCTTTAACGAGGATCAATTGGAGGGCAAGTCTGGTGCCAGCAGCCGCGGTAATTCCAGCTCCAATAGCGTATACTAAAGCTGCTGCGGTTAAAAAGCTCGTAGTTGGATCTCAGTTCCAGACGAGTAGTGCATCTACCCGATGCGACGGCTCGGACTGAACATCATGCCGGTTCTTTCTTGGTGCACTTCATTGTGTGCCTCGAGATGGCCGGTGCTTTTACTTTGAAAAAATTAGAGTGCTCAACGCAGGCGAGTCGCCTGAATAAACTTGCATGGAATAATAGAACAAGACCTCGTTTCTGTTCTGTTGGTTTTTGGAATACGAGGTAATGATTAAGAGGGACGGACGGGGGCATTCGTATTGCGGCGCTAGAGGTGAAATTCTTGGACCGTCGCAAGACGAACTACTGCGAAAGCATTTGCCAAGAATGTTTTCATTGATCAAGAACGAAAGTCAGAGGTTCGAAGGCGATCAGATACCGCCCTAGTTCTGACCATAAACGATGCCAACCAGCGATCCGCCTGAGTTACTCAAATGACTCGGCGGGCAGCTTCCGGGAAACCAAAGTATTTGGGTTCCGGGGGAAGTATGGTTGCAAAGCTGAAACTTAAAGGAATTGACGGAAGGGCACCACCAGGAGTGGAGCCTGCGGCTTAATTTGACTCAACACGGGAAAACTTACCCGGCCCGGACACTGGGAGGATTGACAGATTGAGAGCTCTTTCTTGATTCGGTGGATGGTGGTGCATGGCCGTTCTTAGTTGGTGGAGCGATTTGTCTGGTTAATTCCGATAACGAACGAGACTCTAGCCTATTAAATAGGTGCGGGGTTCCCAGCACCTTACAACCTTCTTAGAGGGACAAGCGGCTCCTAGCCGCACGAAACAGAGCAATAACAGGTCTGTGATGCCCTTAGATGTCCGGGGCCGCACGCGCGCTACACTGAAGGAAGCAGCGTGTCTTTATCCCTGTCTGAAAAGACTGGGTAACCCGTGGAACTTCTTTCGTGATTGGGATAGGGGCTTGCAATTGTTCCCCTTGAACGAGGAATTCCCAGTAAGCGCGAGTCATAAGCTCGCGTTGATTACGTCCCTGCCCTTTGTACACACCGCCCGTCGCTACTACCGATTGAATGATTTAGTGAGGTCTTCGGACCGATGTCCGGCGCGGCCTTTCGGTTGCGCCGGTCTGTTGGAAAGATGACCAAACTTGATCATTTAGAGGAAGTAAAAGTCGTAACAAGGTTTCCGTAGGTGAACCTGCGGAAGGATCATTAACGGATTGTGAAGGGTGAGCGCCTCAGCTGCGTCTGCGCCCGACACTTTCTGCCGCTGACCCCGTTTGGACGCGGGGTCGGCTTTTCCCCACGGGGCTGCCTGAATGTGGAGCGGCACCCCGTGACAAATTGTTGCGCCCAGCGGACGCCAACACCGCGACCTTGGACGGTCGGCCAGGTGGCGGACGCGGGTACAAACGGCGCAACGCACTCATAGGTCGGCTTTCGACCCGCCACTGCACCGTGGCTCGAAGCGCTCGAAATGCGCGACCCGACCGCTGCGGGACCGCCTAGTACTGTAAACAGGAGCGGCGGAGCGCGAACGGCGAGTCGTGGTTACGTCGGTAGAAGGCGAGGCTGCGCGTTCCCGAAACGCCAGCCGAGTGCCCTCCCGACCGTTCGAGCGTGCAAGAACGAGACCCGACAATCGCGCGGCGACTGCCAAGTACGAGAGGAACGGCACAAGCGTCGGCGGTCGGTCAAGGAACTGGCGATGTGACGGGTCCGCTGTGCACCAGTGCATACCGTCCCGCCGTCCGCGGCAAGCGCCTCCGCGTCCTCGGGTGACGGAGGCTGCCGGTCGGTTCTTGCAGGCGAGGGATCTCGCTGGCACCGGTTCGCGTTGACGCGCGGCCGGTCATGGCACGGCGATGCGACGGCCGAGGTGCGCAGTACTCGATGGAGGAACCGCACGCTCCGATGACCGTCCCGCCCTCCGCGGCGTATGCGTACCGACCGTAATGGTTGCAGCAGCGCCGGCCGGCTTTTGAATTCGCCACACGAAACACGGTGCGAGATCGCGGTTAGGGGAGCGTCGACGTTGCCAGGCGTTTTGCTTGCTGCCGAGGGAAAGGCGGCACGGCCACGTCGCGCTCGTCGCGATTAGCGGGTCTGCGCGCTTTGGGAAGGTGCCGCAACGACTTGCCGAAAGAGGAAGCACGGAAGAACGAGGGACTTGGACGTCCCGACAATTGAACGCACTTGCGGCCAGGCCCTTGCTGGCTTCGTTCTTCCGCCTCGAGTAGGCTCGTACGCGGCTCCGGCGCCGAAAGTGGTCCTTGGCACCGACTTCGGTGGACGTGGGAAGTGCCGCGCAAGTACGGCGCGCCTGGCTCCACCTGTTGGCTAAAGTAGGCAGCCGGATCGGCATTTTGGTGTGCGGTGGCAAACCGTGGATGCGAAAAAAGCTTGTGCGATTTCGTGGAACAAAAAGCGGGGGTCCCCCTTTTTATGCGGAGGAGACCGACCCGCCTGCCGTGGTGAACCGCGACGCCACGGTAAAAACGGGAGAGGCTTGTCGATGGGACCGTGCATCCCGCGCTCCACGGAGGCCGGGAGGCGGCCGCCCGAGGAAATGTGTAGCCGTCGAGGCCCGCATCTGCGTGCACTCTTATCCAAATGGGTGTACCGCAGGCATTTTCTGGTTAGGCGGGCCAATGAGAGCGAGCACACAACGATACCTACGGGTCCGGCTTGGAGAACCGGCTTCGACGCCTCCCGAGTATTTATAGAGGGGTGGACCACGAAAGCACTCGCAAGTAGCGAAAGCGAAACGCCGTCCGAAACACACCGTTTGCTCGATTTGCGGCAGCCGAAAAAGGCGCGGCAGAGTTTTGGAGTCCAAGCGTGCGCTGAAAAGCGCCCTTCTTGGCCACTGTTTGGCCGAGTGCCAGAAACGTTTGGTTTTGACTGTACGGAATTGAACAAACACTTTTTCACGACTCTAAGCGGTGGATCACTCGGTTCTCGGGTCGATGAAGAACGCAGCCAGCTGCGAGACTTGGTGTGAATTGCAGGACACACTGAGCACTGATTCTTTGAACGCACATTGCGGCCTTGGGTCTTCCCTTGGCTTCGTCTGTCTGAGGGTCGGATCACATATCAAGAGAGCCTTCGGCGCACAAGGGAACGTGAGCCGTCGACTCGTTTTGACCGCGTCGGCAACACGGACAGCACGCTGAACACCTCACAGCGAGCGCCAACAGCGGCCACTCAAGGGCGAGACGGTGGCGACCGTCGTGCCAGAGCCCAACCGAAACGGGGGCGACCGACTGCATTGAGGATGTGGCACCTCGTTGAGACCGCCGCAGGACTTCGAGTCGGAAGGAAGCCTGCAGGGAAAGTGCGGTCGAGGTTGCGTACTCCTCTCTGCGACCGGGCGCGCAAGAGCTGCGAGAGCCACGGACGCGCAACTTTAACGCACGGTAAACACGAGGAGCGAAAGCCGGCCAGCAAAGCTTCTCCAGCCGTGCGCAAAGTGCGCGAGATCGCAGCCTTGCGTTGCGCTTGTTGCCCTCGAAGTAAGCAGGGTGTCCCGTAGACCGGGCGCTCGAACACGCTGCGGGGCCGTGCCTCCTCCAGGCTTTGCCGCGCGAACAGGGAACGTTCGCGCGCAAAGCGCAGGGAGGTGAGGAGGCTGCGCCCGACGTTTG
>NW_027465336.1:0-15000 GCF_043290135.1 Rhipicephalus microplus | reverse complement strand
CGGCTGACGCAGTTCGGACTTAGCACTTTTCGGCTGTGCCTGGCTGGCGGCCCACTCACTCGATCGCCATGTCTGTTTGCCACAGTTTTCCCGGTGGTGCCGCACCCGGGCTCGCCCCGGCTGACGCAGTTTTCGCGCCGCCCCGGCTGACGCGGTTTCGTGCCGCCCCGGCAGACGCGGTTTTCGCGCCGCCCCGGCTGACGCGGTTTCGTGCCGCCCCGGCAGACGCAGTTCGGACTTAGCACTTTTCGGCTGTGCCTGGCTGGCGGCCCACTCACTCGATCGCCATGTCTGTTTGCCACAGTTTTCCCGGTGGTGCCGCACCCGGGCTCGCCCCGGCTGACGCAGTTTTCGCGCCGCCCCGGCTGACGCGGTTTCGTGCCGCCCCGGCAGACGCGGTTTTCGCGCCGCCCCGGCTGACGCGGTTTCGTGCCGCCCCGGCAGACGCAGTTCGGACTTAGCACTTTTCGGCTGTGCCTGGCTGGCGGCCCACTCACTCGATCGCCATGTCTGTTTGCCACAGTTTTCCCGGTGGTGCCGCACCCGGGCTCGCCCCGGCAGACGCGTTTTTTTTTTTCTTTCGCCCCGGCTGACGCAGTTTTCGCGCCGCCCCGGCTGACGCGGTTTCGTGCCGCCCCGGCAGACGCGGTTTTTTTGCGCCGCCCCGGCTGACGCGGTTTTTGCCGCCCCGGCTGACGCAGTTCGGACTTGGCACTTTTTGGCTGAGCCTGGCTGGTGGCCCACTCACTCGATCGCCATGTCTGTTAGCCACAGTTTTCCCGGTGGTGCCGCACCCGGGCTCGCCCCGGCTGACGCAGTTTTCGCGCCGCCCCGGCAGACGCGGTTTTCGCGCCGCCCCGGCTGACGCGGTTTTTGCCGCCCCGGCTGACGCAGTTCGGACTTGGCACTTTTTGGGCTGAGCCTGGCTGGCGGCCCACTCACTCGATCGCCATGTCTGTTTGCCACAGTCTTCCCGGTGGTGCCGCACCCGGGCTCGCCCCGGCAGACGCGTTTTTTTTTTCTTTCGCCCCGGCAGACGTGGTTCCCCCCCCCCCCTTTTCGCTCGCCCCGGCTGACGAGGTTTTCGCGCCGCCCCGGCTGACGCAGTTTTCGCGCCGCCCCGGCTGACGCGGTTTCGTGCCGCCCCGGCTGACGCGGTTTTCGCGCCGCCCCGGCTGACGCGGTTTTTGCGTCGCCCCGGCTGACACGGTTCGGACTTTGCACTTTTCGGCTGTGCCTGGCTGGCGGCCCACTCACTCGATCGCCATGTCTGTTTGCCACAGTTTTCCCGGTGGTGCCGCACCCGGGCTCGCCCCGGCTGACGCAGTTTTCGCGCCGCCCCGGCTGACGCGGTTTCGTGCCGCCCCGGCAGACGCGGTTTTCGCGCCGCCCCGGCTGACGCGGTTTCGTGCCGCCCCGGCAGACGCAGTTCGGACTTAGCACTTTTCGGCTGTGCCTGGCTGGCGGCCCACTCACTCGATCGCCATGTCTGTTTGCCACAGTTTTCCCGGTGGTGCCGCACCCGGGCTCGCCCCGGCTGACGCAGTTTTCGCGCCGCCCCGGCTGACGCGGTTTCGTGCCGCCCCGGCAGACGCGGTTTTCGCGCCGCCCCGGCTGACGCGGTTTCGTGCCGCCCCGGCAGACGCAGTTCGGACTTAGCACTTTTCGGCTGTGCCTGGCTGGCGGCCCACTCACTCGATCGCCATGTCTGTTTGCCACAGTTTTCCCGGTGGTGCCGCACCCGGGCTCGCCCCGGCAGACGCGTTTTTTTTTTTTCTTTCGCCCCGGCTGACGCAGTTTTCGCGCCGCCCCGGCTGACGCGGTTTCGTGCCGCCCCGGCAGACGCGGTTTTTTGCGCCGCCCCGGCTGACGCGGTTTTTGCCGCCCCGGCTGACGCAGTTCGGACTTAGCACTTTTCGGCTGTGCCTGGCTGGCGGCCCACTCACTCGATCGCCATGTCTGTTTGCCACAGTTTTCCCGGTGGTGCCGCACCCGGGCTCGCCCCGGCTGACGCAGTTTTCGCGCCGCCCCGGCTGACGCGGTTTCGTGCCGCCCCGGCAGACGCGGTTTTCGCGCCGCCCCGGCTGACGCGGTTTCGTGCCGCCCCGGCAGACGCAGTTCGGACTTAGCACTTTTCGGCTGTGCCTGGCTGGCGGCCCACTCACTCGATCGCCATGTCTGTTTGCCACAGTTTTCCCGGTGGTGCCGCACCCGGGCTCGCCCCGGCTGACGCAGTTTTCGCGCCGCCCCGGCTGACGCGGTTTCGTGCCGCCCCGGCAGACGCGGTTTTCGCGCCGCCCCGGCTGACGCGGTTTCGTGCCGCCCCGGCAGACGCAGTTCGGACTTAGCACTTTTCGGCTGTGCCTGGCTGGCGGCCCACTCACTCGATCGCCATGTCTGTTTGCCACAGTTTTCCCGGTGGTGCCGCACCCGGGCTCGCCCCGGCAGACGCGTTTTTTTTTTTCTTTCGCCCCGGCTGACGCAGTTTTCGCGCCGCCCCGGCTGACGCGGTTTCGTGCCGCCCCGGCAGACGCGGTTTTTTTGCGCCGCCCCGGCTGACGCGGTTTTTGCCGCCCCGGCTGACGCAGTTCGGACTTGGCACTTTTTGGCTGAGCCTGGCTGGTGGCCCACTCACTCGATCGCCATGTCTGTTAGCCACAGTTTTCCCGGTGGTGCCGCACCCGGGCTCGCCCCGGCTGACGCAGTTTTCGCGCCGCCCCGGCAGACGCGGTTTTCGCGCCGCCCCGGCTGACGCGGTTTTTGCCGCCCCGGCTGACGCAGTTCGGACTTGGCACTTTTTGGGCTGAGCCTGGCTGGCGGCCCACTCACTCGATCGCCATGTCTGTTTGCCACAGTCTTCCCGGTGGTGCCGCACCCGGGCTCGCCCCGGCAGACGCGTTTTTTTTTTCTTTCGCCCCGGCAGACGTGGTTCCCCCCCCCCCCCCCTTTTCGCTCGCCCCGGCTGACGAGGTTTTCGCGCCGCCCCGGCTGACGCAGTTTTCGCGCCGCCCCGGCTGACGCGGTTTCGTGCCGCCCCGGCTGACGCGGTTTTCGCGCCGCCCCGGCTGACGCGGTTTTTGCGTCGCCCCGGCTGACACGGTTCGGACTTTGCACTTTTCGGCTGTGCCTGGCTGGCGGCCCACTCACTCGATCGCCATGTCTGTTTGCCACAGTTTTCCCGGTGGTGCCGCACCCGGGCTTGCCCCGGCAGACGCGTTTTTTTTTTTCTTTTCGCCCCGGCTGACGCAGTTTTCGCCCCGCCCCGGCTGACGCGGTTTCGTGCCGCCCCGGCAGACGCGGTTTTTTGCGCCGCCCCGGCTGACGCGGTTTTTGCCGCCCCGGCTGACGCAGTTCGGACTTTGCACTTTTTGGCTGAGCCTGGCTGGCGGCCCACTCACTCGATCGCCATGTCTGTTTGCCACAGTTTTCCCGGTGGTGCCGCACCCGGGCTCGCCCCGGCAGACGCGTTTTTTTTTTTCCTTCGCCCCGGCAGACGTGGTTCCCCCCCCCCCTCCGTCTTTCTTTTTGTTTTTTTTTTTCGCCGCGGCTGAAGAGGATTTTTCGGTGCCTCGACGCCCCGGTAGTCGCGGTTTTTCCGTTTCCGCACGGCCCCGGCTGACGCTGCTCGGTCACAGTCGCCTTTTGTGAGGATTGCAGACTTCTTGAGCGCGGGTGTTTTTTTTTTGTTGTTGTTGTTGTTTTATTACGCATTCGCTCCAGCAGACGCTGTTTAGATTTTTTGTTTCCTCTTTTATCCTGCGACGAGGTGACGAGGTTTATTCGGTGCCCCGCCGCCCCGGCTGAAGTGATTTTTCCTGTCCCGTGCCGCCCCGGCTGACGCGGTTGGGACTTCGCGTTTGTTCGGCCGCCACGGGTTTTGGCGCACTCGCTCGGTTGCTTGTTGTTGCCACTTGTTGCGAACCCAGGTTTCTTGAGCGAGCGCGGGCGTTTTTTCTTCCTTTCTTTCTTTGTTCTATGTGTTAGCGAATCGGCCTTTAATATCACACGAGGACTCACAACCAACAATTTTCAGTTTGAAGTGTAAAAAATCTGCAGGTGTTGACGTAACTGACTTGCCCCGTACCCTTGAGTACATCCATGAAGTTCTCGTAGTACTACTAAATCGCATTATTCCAAGTGGAGAAATTCCCATAAACTTGCAAACCTCTACACGAAAATCGGTGCGCGTGATAAAGTTGAAAATTATCGTCCGATATCAAATGTGCCTTCTATAACACAAATTCTAGGAAAAAAAAAAAAACACTTGTTCGCCGTTTTCTGCGCCGTGACTGGCAGCACTCCGGCGAAGCGAAACGGGGTCGATTCGAGCACGATATCGGCGTCTTTCGACGTGCTCGCCGGCGACCGTCGCACGAGTACGTCGCACGAGCGCGTCTGCCGGGGCGCCGTTTGCGAAGCCGACGCAAAAGTGGGAACCGCCGCTCGGATGATCGCCGCTTTCGGCAGAGTGAGTGTTGGCACTCCGGGGAAGCGAAACAGCGTGAATGCGCCCACGAAATCGGCGTATTTTGAAGTGCCCGCCGGCGACCGTCGCACGAGTACGGTAAACCGCGTCAGCCGGGGCGTAGTTCGGGACGCCGACGAAAAAGTGGGAAGCGCAACTCGGATCTTCGCCGTTTTTGCAGGAGTGAGTGGCGGCCCTCCTGCGAGACCAAGAAGCATCGATTCGTGCACGAATTCGGCGCCTTTCGACGTGATCGCCGGCGACCGTCGCTCGAGTAGGGCAAACCGCGTCTGCCGGGGCGGGCTTCGGGACGCCGATGCGAAAGTGGGAAACGCTGCTCGGATGTTCGCCGTTTTTGGCCGAGTGAGTGCTGGCACTCGGGCGAAGCCAAACGGGGCCGATTACGGCACGATATCGGCGTCTTTCGACGTGCCCGGCGGCGACCGTCGCACGAGTACGGTAAACCGCGTCAGCCCGGGCGGAGTTCGGGACGCCGATGCGAAAGTGGAGAACGCCGCTCGGATCTTCGCCGTTTTTGGAGGAGTGAGTGGCGGCACTCCGGAGAAGCCAAGGAGCGCCAATTAGCGCACGATATCGGCGTCTTTCGACGCGCTCGCCGGCGACCGTCGAACGAGTAGGGCAAACCGCGTCTGCCGGGGCGGGGTTTACGACGCCGACGCAAAAGTGGGAACCGCCGCTCGGATGTTGGCCGTTTTTGGCAGAGTGAGTGCTGGCACACCGGCGACGCGAAAGAGCGCGAAAGCGCCCACGAAAGTGGCGTATTTGGACGTGCTTGACGGCGACCGCTGCAGGAGTACGAAAAACCACGTCAGCCGGGGCGAGCGACCCACGGCGGTCTGGGTGCTTATCGCTGCTATTATAGGGGCACCCCGGCAGACGCAGAAAAAAAAAATTTTTTTTCGACCTTCTTTTTTGCTGGTCGAGCTCGGGTAACCCAGGTCGCAATGGGAGCCGCGCACGAAAGCGGCGTCGCGAGACGCGTTCGCGGTCGCTAGTCGCACGAGCTCGGCAACCGCGTCAGCCGGCGCGGAGTTCGGGATGCCGACGGCTAAGTGGGTACCGCTGCTCGGATGTTCGCCGTTTTTGGCCGAGTGAGTGCTGGCACTCCGGCGAAGCGAAACGGGGCCGATTCGGGCACGATATCGGCGTATTTCGACGTGCTCGCCGGCGACCGTCGCACGAGTACGGCAAAGCGCGTCTGCCGGGGCGAGGTTTGCGATGCCGACGAAAAAGTGGGAAGCGCCGCTCGGATCTTCGCCGTTTTTGCAGGAGTGAGTGGCGGCCCTCCTGCGAGACCAAGAAGCATCGACTCGCGCACGATATCGGTGTCTTTCGACGTGCCCGCCGGCCACCGCCGCACGAGTACGGCAAACCGCGTATGCCGGGGCGGGGTTGGCGACGCCGACGCAAAAGTGGGAACCGCCACTAGGATGTTCGCCGTTTTTGGCAGAGTGAGTGCTGGCACACCGGCGACGCGAAAGAGCGCGAAAGCGCCCACGAAAGTGGCGTATTTGGACGTGCTTGACGGCGACCGCTGCAGGAGTACGAAAAACCACGTCAGCCGGGGCGAGCGACCCACGGCGGTCTGGGTGCTTATCGCTGCTATTATAGGGGCACCCCGGCAGACGCAGAAAAAAAAAATTTTTTTTCGACCTTCTTTTTTGCTGGTCGAGCTCGGGTAACCCAGGTCGCAATGGGAGCCGCGCACGAAAGCGGCGTCGCGAGACGCGTTCGCGGTCGCTAGTCGCACGAGCTCGGCAACCGCGTCAGCCGGCGCGGAGTTCGGGATGCCGACGGCTAAGTGGGTACCGCTGCTCGGATGTTCGCCGTTTTTGGCCGAGTGAGTGCTGGCACTCCGGCGAAGCGAAACGGGGCCGATTCGGGCACGATATCGGCGTATTTCGACGTGCTCGCCGGCGACCGTCGCACGAGTACGGCAAAGCGCGTCTGCCGGGGCGAGGTTTGCGATGCCGACGAAAAAGTGGGAAGCGCCGCTCGGATCTTCGCCGTTTTTGCAGGAGTGAGTGGCGGCCCTCCTGCGAGACCAAGAAGCATCGACTCGCGCACGATATCGGTGTCTTTCGACGTGCCCGCCGGCCACCGCCGCACGAGTACGGCAAACCGCGTATGCCGGGGCGGGGTTGGCGACGCCGACGCAAAAGTGGGAACCGCCACTAGGATGTTCGCCGTTTTTGGCAGAGTGAGTGCTGGCACTCCGGCGAAGCGAAAGAGCGCGAATGCGCCCACGAAAGTGGCGTGTTTGGACGTGCTTGACGACGACCACCGCAGGAAAACGAAAAACCACGTCAGCCGGGGCGAGCGACCCATGGCGGTCTGGGTGCTTATCGCTGCTATTATAGGGGCACCCCGGCAGACGCAAAAAAAAAAAAAATTTTTTTTCGACATTCTTTCTTGCTCGTCGACCTCGGGTGACCCAGGTCGCAGTGGGAGCCGCGCACGAAAGCGGCGTCGCGAGACGGCTTCGCGGTCGCTAGTCGCACGAGCTCGGCAACCGCGTCTGCCGGGGCGGAGTTCGGGACGCCGACGGCTAAGTGGGAACCGCCGCTCGGATGTTCGCCGTTTGTGGCCGAGTGAGTGCTGGCACTCCGGCGAAGCCAAACGGGGCCGATTCCGGCACGATATCGGCGTCTTTCTACGTGCTCGCCGGCGACCGTCGCACGAGTACGGCAAAGTGCGTCTGCCGGGGCGGGGTTTGCGACGCGTACGCAATAGTGAGAACCGTCGCTCGGATGTTCGTCGTCTTTCGCCGAGCCAGTGCTGGCACTCCGGCGAAGCCGAACGGAGCCGATTCGGGCACGATATCGGCGTCTTTCCACGTGCTCGCCGGCGACCGTCGCACGAGTACGGTAAACCGCGTCAGCCGGGGCGGAGTTCGGGACGCCGATGCGAAAGTGGGAAGCGCCGCTCGGATCTTCGCCGTTTTTGGAGGAGTCAGTGGCGGCACTCCGGTGAAGCCAAGGTGCGCCAATTCGCGCACGATATCGGCGTCTTTCGACGTGCCCGCCGGCCACCGTCGCACGAGTACGGCAAACCTCGTCTGCCGGGGCGGGGTTTGCGACGCCGACGCAAAAGTGGGAACCGCCGCTCGGATGTTCGCCGTTTTTGGCAGAGTGAGTGCTGGCACTCCGGCGAAGCGAAAGAGCGTGAATGCGCCCACGAAAGTAGCGTATTTGGACGTGCTTGACGGCGACCGCCGCAGGAGTACGAAAAACCACGTCAGCCGGGGCGAGCGACCCACGGCGGTCTGGGTGCTTATCGCTGCTATTATAGGGGCACCCCGGCAGACGCAGAAAGAAAAAAAAAAAAAATGGGGACATGGCGTGCGTCACCGTGCGGCTTCGCAGCGTTGCCGAAGTCGCCGAGCCCTTCGACTGAGCCGAACGGCGGACAGGGAACGTTGGTCGGCCGTTCTAACCTGTCGGTGCCACGCCGAGACGTCGTTAAGGAAAACCGCGTCGTGGGCCTCTACGACGCCGTCGAGTCGTTGTACGTTTGGTGTCCAGCGTGTCGGCGGCGAGTAGCGGACACGTCGTTCACGACTTCGGTCTTTCGCAGTCGACGCGAACTTGCGGAGAGTCGTGGTGCCTCACGTTTTCGGCAGAAACCGCGGCGGAATTTTCCCGTGCGTGCGCGCACGACCTCGGTGCTGTGCCGTCAGCGTAGTGTTGCACAAACTCGTGGCCTACCCAAGGTGCGGTACGTTTGCGGCCGTATCCTCGGTGGGAATTTCGTGAGTAGGGTCGCAAATTCTACGACCTCGGCGGGTTTGAGAGCGACGTAGACTTGTGGCACGCTCAACGTGCCACACGTTTCGGGGCACACCCGCGGTGAAATTTTCTCGAGTACGCTCGTATTAGTGCCCAAGGAGGTCTGGGTACTTATCGCTGCTATTATGTGGGGGTTCTCGTGAGCGGCGTACGCGAAAGCGACCGGGTGTCTGATATGCGGCGGGCTTCGGCCTCGTCAAGCGTGTCCTCGGGTCTGCTCCAGGGGAATCCACGGCAGTCGTCTGCAGCCTCATCCGCTTGATGCGTTAGGGGCTGGTTGTCGGACGGTGCCGTTTTACCACGATATCGAGGTGTGTTCCGTGTCGTCCTCGGGCGATTCAGATGCGAAAGCGCCGAAGACGCGGGCGTGACCCGTCGTCTGGCGGCTTTGCAGTCTCGGCTCCGTTGCTAGTTCCGGCCGGTCCACCGACAGTGCAGCGGGCTTGGGCAACCCGCACGGCGCGACCGAGTCGATGCAACGAAAAAGAGCGAGCATGAACGTGCTTCTTGCCGCACGGCTCCCACTCGTCTTTCGGGAAGGTTGTGCCGTAGCGAGCTCGAACGCCGTCATCTCGGAGTGCAAAATAAGCGTGTTGGGGCGCCTGAAGGTGGCCTCCGCCGCACACAGACTGCGTCCGGCCCGCCGAAGGCGAGGACGGACGCGCAGTCGAACGATTACCTGGTTGATCCTGCCAGTAATCATATGCTTGTCTCAAAGATTAAGCCATGCATGTCTAAGTACATGCCGAAATAAGGCGAAACCGCGAATGGCTCATTAAATCAGTTATGGTTCCTTAGATCGTTTCTTCCTACTTGGATAACTGTGGCAATTCTAGAGCTAATACATGCAGTGAGCCTGGAGCCCTTTGGGTAACGGGTGCTTTTATTAGACCAAGATCGATCGGGTTTCGGCCCGTATTGTGTGGTGACTCTGGATAACTTTGTGCTGATCGCATGGCCACGAGCCGGCGACGTTTCTTTCAAGTGTCTGCCTTATCAACTTTCGATGGTAGGTTACTTGCTTACCATGGTTGTTACGGGTAACGGAGAATCAGGGTTCGATTCCGGAGAGGGAGCCTGAGAAACGGCTACCACATCCAAGGAAGGCAGCAGGCGCGCAAATTACCCACTCCCGGCACGGGGAGGTAGTGACGAAAAATAACAATACGGGACTCTTTTGAGGCCCCGTAATTGAAATGAGTACACTCTAAATCCTTTAACGAGGATCAATTGGAGGGCAAGTCTGGTGCCAGCAGCCGCGGTAATTCCAGCTCCAATAGCGTATACTAAAGCTGCTGCGGTTAAAAAGCTCGTAGTTGGATCTCAGTTCCAGACGAGTAGTGCATCTACCCGATGCGACGGCTCGGACTGAACATCATGCCGGTTCTTTCTTGGTGCACTTCATTGTGTGCCTCGAGATGGCCGGTGCTTTTACTTTGAAAAAATTAGAGTGCTCAACGCAGGCGAGTCGCCTGAATAAACTTGCATGGAATAATAGAACAAGACCTCGTTTCTGTTCTGTTGGTTTTTGGAATACGAGGTAATGATTAAGAGGGACGGACGGGGGCATTCGTATTGCGGCGCTAGAGGTGAAATTCTTGGACCGTCGCAAGACGAACTACTGCGAAAGCATTTGCCAAGAATGTTTTCATTGATCAAGAAAGAAAGTCAGAGGTTCGAAGGCGATCAGATACCGCCCTAGTTCTGACCATAAACGATGCCAACCAGCGATCCGCCTGAGTTACTCAAATGACTCGGCGGGCAGCTTCCGGGAAACCAAAGTATTTGGGTTCCGGGGGAAGTATGGTTGCAAAGCTGAAACTTAAAGGAATTGACGGAAGGGCACCACCAGGAGTGGAGCCTGCGGCTTAATTTGACTCAACACGGGAAAACTTACCCGGCCCGGACACTGGGAGGATTGACAGATTGAGAGCTCTTTCTTGATTCGGTGGATGGTGGTGCATGGCCGTTCTTAGTTGGTGGAGCGATTTGTCTGGTTAATTCCGATAACGAACGAGACTCTAGCCTATTAAATAGGTGCGGGGTTCCCAGCACCTTACAACCTTCTTAGAGGGACAAGCGGCTCCTAGCCGCACGAAACAGAGCAATAACAGGTCTGTGATGCCCTTAGATGTCCGGGGCCGCACGCGCGCTACACTGAAGGAAGCAGCGTGTCTTTATCCCTGTCTGAAAAGACTGGGTAACCCGTGGAACTTCTTTCGTGATTGGGATAGGGGCTTGCAATTGTTCCCCTTGAACGAGGAATTCCCAGTAAGCGCGAGTCATAAGCTCGCGTTGATTACGTCCCTGCCCTTTGTACACACCGCCCGTCGCTACTACCGATTGAATGATTTAGTGAGGTCTTCGGACCGATGTCCGGCGCGGCCTTTCGGTTGCGCCGGTCTGTTGGAAAGATGACCAAACTTGATCATTTAGAGGAAGTAAAAGTCGTAACAAGGTTTCCGTAGGTGAACCTGCGGAAGGATCATTAACGGATTGTGAAGGGTGAGCGCCTCAGCTGCGTCTGCGCCCGACACTTTCTGCCGCTGACCCCGTTTGGACGCGGGGTCGGCTTTTCCCCACGGGGCTGCCTGAATGTGGAGCGGCACCCCGTGACAAATTGTTGCGCCCAGCGGACGCCAACACCGCGACCTTGGACGGTCGGCCAGGTGGCGGACGCGGGTACAAACGGCGCAACGCACTCATAGGTCGGCTTTCGACCCGCCACTGCACCGTGGCTCGAAGCGCTCGAAATGCGCGACCCGACCGCTGCGGGACCGCCTAGTACTGTAAACAGGAGCGGCGGAGCGCGAACGGCGAGTCGTGGTTACGTCGGTAGAAGGCGAGGCTGCGCGTTCCCGAAACGCCAGCCGAGTGCCCTCCCGACCGTTCGAGCGTGCAAGAACGAGACCCGACAATCGCGCGGCGACTGCCAAGTACGAGAGGAACGGCACAAGCGTCGGCGGTCGGTCAAGGAACTGGCGATGTGACGGGTCCGCTGTGCACCAGTGCATACCGTCCCGCCGTCCGCGGCAAGCGCCTCCGCGTCCTCGGGTGACGGAGGCTGCCGGTCGGTTCTTGCAGGCGAGGGATCTCGCTGGCACCGGTTCGCGTTGACGCGCGGCCGGTCATGGCACGGCGATGCGACGGCCGAGGTGCGCAGTACTCGATGGAGGAACCGCACGCTCCGATGACCGTCCCGCCCTCCGCGGCGTATGCGTACCGACCGTAATGGTTGCAGCAGCGCCGGCCGGCTTTTGAATTCGCCACACGAAACACGGTGCGAGATCGCGGTTAGGGGAGCGTCGACGTTGCCAGGCGTTTTGCTTGCTGCCGAGGGAAAGGCGGCACGGCCACGTCGCGCTCGTCGCGATTAGCGGGTCTGCGCGCTTTGGGAAGGTGCCGCAACGACTTGCCGAAAGAGGAAGCACGGAAGAACGAGGGACTTGGACGTCCCGACAATTGAACGCACTTGCGGCCAGGCCCTTGCTGGCTTCGTTCTTCCGCCTCGAGTAGGCTCGTACGCGTCTCCGGCGCCGAAAGTGGTCCTTGGCACCGACTTCGGTGGACGTGGGAAGTGCCGCGCAAGTACGGCGCGCCTGGCTCCACCTGTTGGCTAAAGTAGGCAGCCGGATCGGCATTTTGGTGTGCGGTGGCAAACCGTGGATGCGAAAAAAGCTTGTGCGATTTCGTGGAACAAAAAGCGGGGGTCCCCCTTTTTATGCGGAGGAGACCGACCCGCCTGCCGTGGTGAACCGCGACGCCACGGTAAAAACGGGAGAGGCTTGTCGATGGGACCGTGCATCCCGCGCTCCACGGAGGCCGGGAGGCGGCCGCCCGAGGAAATGTGTAGCCGTCGAGGCCCGCATCTGCGTGCACTCTTATCCAAATGGGTGTACCGCAGGCATTTTCTGGTTAGGCGGGCCAATGAGAGCGAGCACACAACGATACCTACGGGTCCGGCTTGGAGAACCGGCTTCGACGCCTCCCGAGTATTTATAGAGGGGTGGACCACGAAAGCACTCGCAAGTAGCGAAAGCGAAACGCCGTCCGAAACACACCGTTTGCTCGATTTGCGGCAGCCGAAAAAGGCGCGGCAGAGTTTTGGAGTCCAAGCGTGCGCTGAAAAGCGCCCTTCTTGGCCACTGTTTGGCCGAGTGCCAGAAACGTTTGGTTTTGACTGTACGGAATTGAACAAACACTTTTTCACGACTCTAAGCGGTGGATCACTCGGTTCTCGGGTCGATGAAGAACGCAGCCAGCTGCGAGACTTGGTGTGAATTGCAGGACACACTGAGCACTGATTCTTTGAACGCACATTGCGGCCTTGGGTCTTCCCTTGGCTTCGTCTGTCTGAGGGTCGGATCACATATCAAGAGAGCCTTCGGCGCACAAGGGAACGTGAGCCGTCGACTCGTTTTGACCGCGTCGGCAACACGGACAGCACGCTGAACACCTCACAGCGAGCGCCAACAGCGGCCACTCAAGGGCGAGACGGTGGCGACCGTCGTGCCAGAGCCCAACCGAAACGGGGGCGACCGACTGCATTGAGGATGTGGCACCTCGTTGAGACCGCCGCAGGACTTCGAGTCGGAAGGAAGCCTGCAGGGAAAGTGCGGTCGAGGTTGCGTACTCCTCTCTGCGACCGGGCGCGCAAGAGCTGCGAGAGCCACGGACGCGCAACTTTAACGCACGGTAAACACGAGGAGCGAAAGCCGGCCAGCAAAGCTTCTCCAGCCGTGCGCAAAGTGCGCGAGATCGCAGCCTTGCGTTGCGCTTGTTGCCCTCGAAGTAAGCAGGGTGTCCCGTAGACCGGGCGCTCGAACACGCTGCGGGGCCGTGCCTCCTCCAGGCTTTGCCGCGCGAACAGGGAACGTTCGCGCGCAAAGCGCAGGGAGGTGAGGAGGCTGCGCCCGACGTTTGCGGTTCGCTGCGTACGCGGTTGATGCGGAGAGCACGGCGCGACGACTTGCCGCGAAGCGGAAAAAGTCTCCCGCACGAGTTGGCGAAACGTTGGCGAAGCTTAAGGCGTTCTCGTCGTAGTCCGCCGTCGGTCTAAGTGCTTCGCAGTTCCCGTCCCGTTCAAAAAACTGGGCCACTCCAGTTGGGGCGGGGGCGACGCTACACGAGACGATGCCTCTCGCCAGGCTGCGTGGCTGCCCTTGCGGCGGCGGCGACTGGCCTCGGCGGTGTTTGGGCTTTCGACACGGTCGTTTATCACGCAACTGCTCGGACGACGCACGCGCGCAGCGGAATGCCGCTTGCCAGCCTTGTGAAGATGTGACCCTGTACAGGGTTGCGGGCGCACTTGGTAGGGCGTCGTACTCGGTTCGCGATGGGTTTACGAACGTGTCCCGTCACTTCCACGTCACACCGGTTGTGCGCCGCACGCGTGCAGCGGGGAAGCCGATTGCCAGCCTTGTGAAGAAGTGGCCCTGTACAGGGTTGCGGGCGCACTTGGTAGGGCGAGCGCACGCGGTCGTGCAGGAAGTTGATGGAAGCGAATGTATCCGCTGTCGACCTCAGATCAGGCGAGACAACCCGCTGAATTTAAGCATATCACTAAGCGGAGGAAAAGAAACCAACAGGGATTCCCCGAGTAGCTGCGAGCGAAACGGGACCGAGCCCAGCACCGAATCCCCCGTCCTTGCAGGCGGTCGGGAAATGTGGTGTATGGGAGGCGACGTTCTCGGGTGTTTGCGACGGTGCAAGTCCCCCTGACAGGGGCTTGTCCCAGAGTGGGTGCCAGGCCCGTCTCCGCCGTTGCGCGCCCGGGATGGAGCCTCCCGTGAGTCGGGTTGCTTGAGAGTGCAGCCCTAAGTGGGTGGTAAACTCCATCTAAGGCTAAATACGACCGAGAGACCGATAGTTCACAAGTACCGTGAGGGAAAGTTGAAAAGAACTTTGAAGAGAGAGTTCAAGAGTACGTGAAACCGCTTAGAGTAAAACGGGTGGGCCCTCGAAGCTCGAAAGCGGTGGGATTCAGTCTCCGGACGATCGCGGAGCCGGCGGCGTCAGGTAAACGGTCCCCTTCGGGGGACTGTTCCGGCTGCTGGCACGCAGACGCGGTCTCCGGGGTGCGCACTTCCCACCGCCGGTAGGACGCCGCGACGGACGCGGGTCAAAGGGAACAAGCACGACTTTGAGTCCGGCAGTGGAGGTGACCTGCCCGTCTCTTCGGAGACGGCACGCGGGAGTTATACCACGCCGTGCACGAAAAGTTCGTCACCCCGTCCAGGCCCCATGGGCTTCTCCCGGTTGTCGGGAGGCCCGAACGATGACGCCCTCCGGAAACGGAGCGGAGAACCCGCTGGGCAAGCTTGTCGTCTCCTGCTGTCCGGGTTGGTCCCGCGGCGGCGGGTTGGCCGGCGAGAAGCCTCTGCGAGCGGGGCTATTCTCCCGCGGAGGCGCTATCGTGGTTTGCGGCGAGTAGGTCGGTAACCCACCCGACCCGTCTTGAAACACGGACCAAGGAGTCTAACATGTGCGCGAGTCAATGGGTCTCCCGAAACCCAATGGCGCAATGAAACGTGAAGGCTGCGTTGCGATCCCGGACCGCACAGGGGTCCGATAAAGGGCGCAGCAACGGCCCGTCCCAGGCGCTCACACGTCGCCGGGGCGGAGCGAGAGCGCACACGTTGGCACCCGAAAGATGGTGAACTATGCCCGGGCAGGACGAGGCCAGAGGAAACTCTGGTGGAGGTCCGAAGCGATTCTGACGTGCAA
>NW_027465335.1:0-30836 GCF_043290135.1 Rhipicephalus microplus | reverse complement strand
GTCTAATATCGGCCTAATTGTGTTCTTGCCACAAGATTTACAATATGCTTACGTTGTGGTGTACTAAAGAAACACGACCGTTTTGAGAGCCACATCTTCACCGACGAATAAGTAATTGCTCTATGTCTATTGCTCGCATCATGAATTTGTTCGAGAAGGTTGTTGCATTGATTACTTTGCAATTGCGTAGCTATCGACAAATAATTTAGTGGCTCTAAATGCCACCAAGAATTCTCAGATTTAATATAACGCGAATCGCACTTCCACCCGGGTGTGATTGCAAATAAAAATGTGTAAATAATAAAAAAACTGCATCGGAAGCTAGGCTTCGTTAAGCCGGCTTCCTATCAACAAGAAAAAAGAAACGAAAAAAAAAACAACAGCAACGAGTAAACTAATGAGAAAATAGAAAATAATCAGAAGTATTTTGTGCATATTCAGTATGTGATGTGTAAGAAATGAGCAGAGTATTAGGGATTCAGTTCAGTACATATAGTGCGATCACATTGCGGATAGAGTCTGCACAAACAGTTTTATAACACCTACTATGCAATATCCAATTTTGTGTGCTTGAAATTCTTTTTTCAATCACACCGAATTCAAGACATCTTTTCGGTTGTAATATCTATTTCGACATGCATCTTAAAACTGTCACTGGTGCTAAAGACCTGTTTGGCTATGTCTTTGAGCAGGCCAAGAAGCAGCCGAACGCACGCACGCACGCACGCACGCACGCACGCACGCACGCACGCACACACACACACACACACACACACACACACACACACACACGCACACGCACACGCACACACACACACACAACGTACACACATTTCTTGGTTAGCAAAGTGAAGAGACAGAAATTTTGAAGTCCGAATACACGCACTAAATATGCAGGTAAATTAGCACCAAAAAATTACAATGTAGTAAACTCTACAATAAGTGCGTCAGCTTTCGTACCGGCTGTGGTTCTACGTCCGCTTGCCAGTAAAATACTTTTTTGGCCGACAGTACAACAAAGGATTCTGATAGGCAGGAGAGAAAATAGAAGCTTGAGAGCAGCGCTTATCGGCACCTTAAGTGAATCGCTGATAGCCAATGTAGCTTGTTTTATGAAAGGGGCCTTAACAACTTTCTGCAGCTCGTAAACGTATTGAAAAGGTTGGGCGCTGGAGCTGCCTAACGTGAATGGCTTCTGGATTCTCCGAGAAGAGTACGGAGCCATAAAAACGGGACTCACGAAGTTTAGGACATGCATTGGCATGTCCAAGCTCTTTAAGTTGCTTCAATAGAAGAACTATGAAAATGTGAAACTGTCAAAAAAAAAAAGCTTCTAGAAAGACGTGACTGACAGCATCGGCTGCACAAGCTGTTGGTCGTGAGTTCTCATTTTTCACTTTTTCCGGATATACAAAAGTCCTCGACCTAAAATGAGAGTGACACGGGGTGGTTTAGCGGATGGCGTATGATGCGTTTCTTCATGCGCGACATTTTACACACAACATAATAAGTGTGGATATGATTGGCGTTGTTTTGTCCTTTTTGAGCTTTGCGATAGAAAATCACCGAGCGTGCCCCACTTAAGAGGAATCATGTGAGCAGCCTAAATGCTACAATAATAATAGTCGAGCTTAACGCCCCAAAACCACCATATGAATATGAGAGACGCCGTAGTGGAGGGCTCCGGAAATTTCGACGACCTGGGGTTCTTTAACATGCACCTAAAGGTAAGCACAGGTGCCTCAGGCATTTTTGGCTCCATCGAGAATGCGGCCGCGGTGGTCGGTACTCGATCCCGCAATTTGCGGGTCAGCAGCCGAGTGCCTTAGCCGCTAGAGCACCATGGCGGGTCAAGGCTATAATATAATGCAACCTAACTTTGCTTGCTCACTGGCTTCCGAACATGGCAAACCTAGGACACATGCAGTCGAAACCACTCATAAAAATAAGGGTTTTAGCAATACACTGGCCATAACAATGAGAGAAAGATAGAGAGAGAGAGAAATAGAGGGGAAATGCAGGGAGGTTAACAAAGCTTGAGTCGGTTGGCTACCCTACACTTGGGGTGGGGGAAGGGGGAATAATAGAAAGGAAAGAGACAGACAGACAGACAGACAGACAGACAGACAGACAGACAGACAGACAGACAGACAGACAGACAGACAGACAGACAGACAGACAGACAGACAGACAGACAGACAGACAGACAGACAGACAGACAGACAGACAGACAAAATTTTTCCGTTGAAGGTCCAAAGAAAGACTGTCATCTTTAAAAACCTGAAATTCTAAGGTGCAGAACCGCCGCCACAACCCCAACGTCGCCCAGCATGTCTTCGCATTTGCAGTATGCTTCACAGCACAAATTTATTGGGGCAAAGCTGACTTTTCAGTTCTGTTATGGTGCAGCAGTGTTAATGGCTTCTGTCATACAGTTTCTGTCATTAACATTGTTTAAAAAGTTCAGACTTAGAAGAATCACAGCGTCCTAGACTTTAGACGTTGTCCCACACTGACTATATGGGGCCTTTGGTGGTCCCGTGAAAGCGTTCGAATTTCTAATCACGTCTGAAAAATCGGCAATTTTGTCTTCCTTGACACTGGCGTCTATTGGCATATCTCATCCGATACTACAGTTTCCTCCATAGAGCCTATTCTTCCCTATTTTGAATTGGACTACCATCTGTTAATAACAATCATCGGTTAAAACAATAAAAATTTAGTGGCACCTGCAATCGGGTCGGTTAGACTGTACAGGAATGACACTTCATAAAAACATTTGTTCTCGGTATCTCGCTCAAAATTTGCGCTTGCGGCAGATCACTCTAGTACAGCTTTGATCCTCACCAAAGAAAAAAAACTATAAATATGTCACTACAGTTTATACTAATCTTAAAGAATGGATAACTGGTACTGTGTATTCTTACGGAGAGGTGGCAGGAGTTAAGTTCGCGCTATGTGTTTGATATGATCTTGTTATCCGGTAGTATGGTGTAAACGAACAATCTCCCGTCAAGCAAGCAACACACCGATGCTTCAATGTCTGCTACCTTTACTAGAAATACCTTGTTATAAAAATGCTCTTTTTGGTTATTTTTACTTCAGAAACAGTTTCTCTGTAGCTGCCCCGGGTACGCATTTTCTCTCCGTTATGGCTCTGCACCACTACCATGTCACAACTGTGGTAATTAGCAGCCGAATAGAAATAATGCTTTTAGGATGATGGGATTTGTAATAGTTAGCTTTATGATTTGCCCTATGACTTCCACCGTCTCGCTAAGTTCATGTGCTTTTCGTCAACGCCTAGTCCAATTCCAATACTCTGTTTCTGCCTACAGAAATATAGCACATAGCAAGCCTAGCGTGAACTGCTTCTGTGGTGTATCGCAGAACAATGTTGATATTTGCCAGCCCTAATCATACTTTCAGCGCGCATCATACGGTGTGCGCCTATAATCAAGTTGCATCTCGGATGCCAAAACGAGATTACTGTACGATAATTACAGTGTCTAAATGAACCATGTGGTCTCCAAATGACATGCTTGAACAAAATCCCGGTATTTAATGCGGCCAGCTAATGCTACAAACAGTCTGCTGCCGTCCCCACAGCCGCATTACCACATAAAAGGTGCCGAAGTTTCTAGAGGCTTGTCGGGAATAGTCTCGAAAATTAATCTAAATAGTTACCACGACTTCTTCAGTATCCTCGTCTTACTAATCCGCCAGATGTTTGCCTATAGTTTTGGCTTTGTTACCTTGAAGTTCATTTGAGTTATCAAATGGGATGAGACTACAGTCAGAGCTTTATGTTCTTAATCTGTGTCCGCTAAGCTGTATTACGAGTCAATCTTGCTTCATAATTATATAGCTTTGGGAGAAGATTGGCTAACTCAAAGAAATGACAAAAAGATTGCTTTGAACAACACAAGCTTTGCGTGAACTTGCTTCACAACGAAGGACCGGGGTTTACGTAAAAGCATGTAAAACAAGTGAAGTTATGGCACCATTATATAGCCCAAAATCATAACAGTAGGGTCTAACTAATTAGAACCGTTTATCAATACCTGTGTGTAGGGTTCATTAGGGCGATGAAGAAATTGAAGACAAAACCAGACCACAATAATAAGCAACGAAAGACAAATAAAAAAGGACTGAAGGAGACAAGCAGATCGGACACTTCTGTCTTTAGCTGTTGCTCTGTTTGACACACACACAAAAAAAGAAAAATGGGGATTGGCGGTGTCATATTCTGCCACGAAGAGAACGTACAACCTCCACTCGATAATAGTACGGTGAGTGTCACAGAAGAATATACTTAACCACGTAATTGAGATGCACCGTAACCTAAATCACAACTTGACTTGCCTTAGAGCAGATATTATAGCGCTTCACAAGAACCTGCCCCAAGACTCTCATTGCGTTTCATTTCGGTGGGCTCGCCACAAACTCTGTAATAACGCCAGCCACGCAAGACCCATCATGCTTCAAGTTAAGTCGCGTTTCAGAATGCGCAGATAAGCCTAGGACGAGGAGAATTAGATTGCGTAATGAGATGAGCAACTCTAGAGGCGTAAGATGAAGCCGCGTGGCGGTAAAGACTGGCTAACGCATTTGGGAGAAGGATTAGCTGGCTGCCGTGGACGTACACAGCAGTGACGACCAATAAAAATGGCTTACAGTTTCATCTTCACACAATCAATACCAATGATTTACACGACGAATGAAGCTTCAATAAATGCATATTGCGAAGTAGTAATGTAATGGTTGGTGTGAGTAAACTTCCGTCTATGGAAAGCGTGCAGTGATCCCACTATATCAAACACAATTATTTTGTTCTTCCTTATTTTTTATTCATTCTAGTTTATCTTCTGCTTGCATATTTCTTCCCTATTACTATTACGTTGGTGAGATAACCAGCTCTGAGATAGCCTATCTTCGTTTTCTAAATTACATGTGAATTAAGAAAATACTGATTGCATAACCCTTCTTAGAGATCAGAACAACACGTTTTTGAACCCTGTTAATGTACTCTCCTTTAAAACTGTAATAAAGGCCAACTAATTTTTTTTCGGGAGCACAGCTGGCCTCTTTTAGCGAGGTTAACGAAATCGTTTCCATGCTCGCAATGGGAAGGTGTAGTCTGCGCGCGACGTTAGGCAGTAGGATTTTATTAGGACACTTGCTTCACGCAGTATACCCTGCCTTGATAACGGGTTGCGTTGACGCTCGTATTTCTTTTCTTTAGTGTCAAAACACGCAAGGAGCCACTGCTCCCATCCCCGCAGCTTCATTGAAATGCGACGGAACGAGCAATTTGCATTCATTGCAGAGTGAATCGTTCAGGCGAAGAAGTTAACGCACAGTTGGCCGTTAAGTTTCCTAACGTTCCTTTGGGAATCTGTAGTGCGACTTCGGAAGCGCAGTTCTCTGGAGCCATTCCCGCTACCTATTGTTGTGCCATCCCCGCACGTGGCTGGGAACGCTGGCGACTGCATTAGCTGTTGCAAAGCCATACCTACAACGAGCGAGACGCCCTTTAAACAAAAGCAGGCTCTTCTAACAACAGTAGTTTACGATTCCCAATTAATTTTAAATGTTAAGTAGTATTTGGTTCTCTTTGCAGCCGAATAGCACTGAACGATCAAGAAACTCTAAGGTTTCGCAGGAAGGTCGAATGTCGAGATGGAAACAGTAAGTACATGCTTCAGAACCAAACTAGTCAGTCACGCGCCCTTGAACAAGCAAACCATCTTTCTTCCATTGCCTTGTTCTTCTGTGCCCGTTGTATTCATGAATGATTTTAGAAATTTTATCACGAAATTTGGCATTTAGAATACAATTATTATTTTTTGATATATATAGGTTTGCTATCGTAATGTTTTCCCTGTTAAGTTGGTTACTAGAAATAAAAGTTTTCTTTGGGGAACTGCATATACCGCAGCGGATCGGCATGTGATAATGCCCACTTAAAGTTCCTTAGTGTATCCAAGTTTCAACAAAAGTATTGCCTAAAAAATATAAGGGAAACGGTCCAACTCACACACGATCTTTATTGGGTTTGAAAAATTTGCGTTTTTTTATTTATTTTCATCTTGAAAGTGAACTTGTGCATTCAACTGCAAGCTGAAGTTCATGGCTCCTTTCCAGCAAGCACGAAAAGCTCCAGATCAGACCTGCAGAGTACCTATTCATTTATTTCATGTTATTTATTTATTTGTTTGTTTATCTCTACTGCAACCCTCAAGTAGGGTTTAGCAGAGTGGGTATACATTTGTTAAGTTGACTATTTGGCAAACACAATAAAAATAAAATGGAAAGTATGTATAGGCTTTTCGAAGATGAAAAAACGAAGAAAAAGATGACAATTTGCAATAAGCCGGTACAAGTGCTTCTAATAAAAACAAATAAACACTGTATTCAAGATGACCACTAGCGTAGAATAAACACTCCAGTGATTGAAACGAACACCACCCCTACAAGTAATAGAGTGCACACAGTTATTGCTGGAGCTGCGTAATAAAAAGATTAAATGCTTATTGTAAAAAAAAAACATCCTTACTAAGATTATTTCATTAGGTAATTGTCCTGGGAAAAACGAATATTTGAATATGTTATTACGGGTGGTGAATGGAGTCAATGTGTACGCGTGCCTCGGCGTTGTGGCATATCCAGACGAAAAATGAAGTATGCATGATAAGTCTATAGTCTAAAGTAACCTTTGACTAACCGAGACAAAAATTTCAATCTCAATACTTTGTTTTTCTGTGTTGCATTTGGGATGTTGGCTTTTGCTAATAAACATGGTATTGAAGTACGGCTGAAACTGTTATAAATAAATGTAACAGCTCTCTTGTGAATTTTTTTTCAATAAGTCGATATTTGTTTTAGTGTGAAGATACTAAATAATTGATGCACAGTCTAGAGTATGTAAAACAATTGACTTGATGCAATAAGGCGAACGGCGGGAGTGGAATGCAGTAACGCCAATGAGTTGCATGTTTGACCTTCAGACATAACGGACTGCATTCATGGTGGCTTTTAAACCAATATCTACTTCTTGCTTCAGCATTATCGAGGCATCATGCTCACAAAGATGTATTGGTGGCAAGCACAAGTGTTGTGGAGGTCCTCACAATAATGGCATCTTTTTCTCTTGTGTGATTGGCTCAATAAACTCTTCGTGATGCGGCATTCATGAAAACGGGAAGAAAACTTGCATTCAGACCAGCGCATGATAAATAGACCCAATGTTTGTTGCTACTCGGGCGCAATAATTTATTGGGTAGGAAGGCACTACACTATAACTTTGCGCCTCTGAACGTAAGCAATTCCAATATAAAAAGTTTGAATGGACTGACACTTCACTAATAATGCGTCCCCGCGTTCGGTGTTGTCTCACAAATGGCTTTGAATATAAGCCAATGAAAGGATGATTGGCGTCATATGATGCGTCTCTCCCATTTTCCCGTAACATTTTCTGCCCTTTCTATCCCACCCATATGTCTTGTTCTTCAATGCTTTCGGATTTTCGCCGTTTATTTATTATTCCGTTTCATTTCTTATTTTGCATTACCTACAGCTGGTCCGCTTCTTTCGTTATCTAGATACCTGCTCTATTTTTAGTCGTCGTTTTTTTCTTTGTTTAAAAAACAAAAAAACAGTTGGAAGCACGAAATCGCAACACAGGCATGGCTTCCTCGAAAGCATCGTCTCACGTTACTCAATTCCTGAGCCAGCAAAGAATCTTCCAGCGTGAAGGGCGAGAAAGAAGGTGGTCTCACTTTTCACGCGAGCCGGCGCCATCGCACGTCGCGCCATCAATAATGCGCTGTGTCTCGGCACTCACGTTCAACCTGGCAGACAGGCAATCTCGAAGAGGACCAGAAAGTATATGGCCTTTTGGAGGCGGAGGTATACATTCTCGCTTTATGAAGTAAACAAACCC
Source organism: Rhipicephalus microplus (assembly GCF_043290135.1). NCBI lineage: Eukaryota > Metazoa > Arthropoda > Arachnida > Ixodida > Ixodidae > Rhipicephalus > Rhipicephalus microplus. The sequence goes on along the minus strand of NW_027465335.1, from coordinate 22,891 downwards.
GACAAAAATATACGGGATGAACTAACGCGGTTACTTCATCTATAAATAACGAATCATAGAAGTGGCCACTGGCCAAGAATTCAGGCTGACCTAACGTTTTGGTGGGTGCTCTAAATTATAACCGCGAAGAGCAAAGACGGCCCTACCATCTTTTATTTAGGCCTCGCTGAAGCTGTTGCTGTGAACACGTACCTGTTTTATCAAGTACGCTGATTCGGAATGTCCAATGCACATTCTGTATTATGACTCGTCGACTTGGTTAGTTCACGAAAAAAAAAAAGAAACACTATTGAAGTTAGTCACTGACCAATAGCTAAACTGACTATTGAAAGACACATTTGGTGGATTCAGCGCATGATAACCATGGTAACGACGATGACGGCAAGGAAGGCACTTGCCGCAAAAGTACATAAATATTGGGGGATCCTCAGTTATTGAGGGATTATAGTTGAGGAGAATATAGTTGAGGGATTATAGTTGAGGAGAATAGTTGATCACGAGAGTGATGTGTTGTCTCTAGTGCGTACTTCGAACCCTTAGTGCATACTTTTTATTGTATGCACTAAGCCAATGGCAAAGTACGCTTGAACCATACAATACTATACACTGCAATAATACATGTTGTATCGTGAAGTCTGTATACAGGAGACGCGTGTTTTTAAAGCACGAGTTATTTTCACTGAATTTCCAAGCATTTACAAGCAGAGAAAGTTAATTTCGTAGTATATCCAGGCAGACTCATGTGGCTCCAATGTAAAACACATGCTTACTACGCCATCAGCCCCTGTTCAATCCTGACTCGGACCCATAAATTTTATTTTATTTACATCCTTTTGAATTTTTCGTTCACAGACCAAATAAAATAAAACAGACCAAATAAAACAAGAGCTACAGGGAAACCAAAGGAAGTTTTCCCATCTCTACCCGCTGCTGCAAATGATGACGGACGAACAGGCGGTGCGTCACGAGCATTACAGTTTTACCTACGCTATCTACATGATTGAATGCTCGTATTGTCACAAACGGTACATTGGCGAAGCGAGGCCACCTGTTGTTGTTAGATTAAACAGTCATAACATACACACGACAAAGAAATTACCAAAAGCCGTGAAAGATTTACGGAATCTGTAATCACGGAATATATCTGCTCTTTTCGCGAACACTATGTGTGACAGCGCTTCCCTCCTGCCCCCCCCCCCCCCCTTCCTCAACCCCGTTTGCCCAGTAGCTTGTTAAGATGGAGCAGGGGGTATGAAACTTCTACGATCTAGCGCTAGGAAAAGAAGTTCCAGCCTGGAAGAAGACAAGTCCGCTTGTATAAGACAAATTCACACAACACCCATGTTTACGGATGTTGTCGTCGCATGCTTGCATCCCCCCCTATATATATATATATATATATATATATATATTGTAACGGATATAACAACCTCACAACCAGGACGTCCTATTTACAAGGTTTAATAAGGGCGAACTTGTGCCCAAGCCAAAAGAACTACACAGTAGCTGGGAGAAAGCAGCGAACGCTCGTCGTCCTCTTCTTCTCTTCTTTTTCCTTGGCCGCTGCTCGGTAGCAGCTCGTGCACAGGCTGGGCCGGCTCGTGCCTTCCGGCGGGCTTCATGAGTCGTAGCGATGCCGTCAGCGTTCCTCTTTTAACAACGTCTGCGTTGTACTGCGCCTTAACAATTCCTCGTGGCATTATCCCCCCTCTCAAGCGGCATCGCCCCGATGCTTGCGATGAGGCTGTTCAGTACTTTTTTTTTTTTTTCTTTGTGTGTACAAATTTGTAAAAATGAGGTTGCAGTACGTCAAGGGATTGGGGTGGCTAGGTTTGGAATCGGTCGTAGTACGGTTTCATCCGTACAATGTGTACACGCTCCGTGGGATTGCGTCGCCTCGAATGCAGGTGGCCTGCAGGCTTGACTTCGTAGACGAGGTCATTGTGTCGCTGTACTATCTCGTAGGGGCCAAAATACCGGGAAATGAGTTTTTCGGAGAGGCCTCGTCGTCGTACTGGAGTCCATATCCACACTTTGTCGCCAACGTCATATCGCGTGTCAAGTCTTCCTCGGTTGTAGCGGTCGGCATCGATGCGGTGTTGGTGGCGTATTCGGTATCTTGCTAACTGGCGGGCTTCTTCCGCTCTTTGTAGAAAGTCGTCAAGATCGGGGGGGTAGTCATCTTGGTCTATTGGTAACATAGCATCCAGTGTTGTGGTAACAGCACGACCGTAAACTAGTTCAAATGGGGTGATTTTGGTGGTCTCTTGCACAGCCGTATTGTAGGCGAAAGTGACGTATGGTAAAATTTCGTCCCACTTTTTGTGCTCGACATCCACATACATGGATATCATGTCCGCTAGAGTTCTGTTAAGGCGTTCGGTCAGGCCATTGCATTGAGGATGATATGCAGTGGTTTTCCTATGAACAGTGTGAGTCATGTTGAGCAGGCACTTCAAAAGTTGCGCCGTGAAAGCCGTTCCGCGATCTGTGATTACAACCGTTGGAGCGCCATGTCGCAGGACTATTTTGTGTACGAAGAATTGGGCCACTTCTGCTGCCGTTCCTCGTTCCAAAGAGTCTGTTTCGGCGTATCTAGTTAAATAATCAGTGGCCACAACGATCCATTTCTTGCCGAGTAAAGATGTCGGGAAGGGTCCAAGGAGGTCCATTCCAACTTGGCGGAAAGGCGCTTTCGGTGGATCTATAGGTTGTAGAAGGCCCGCTGGTTTAGAACTTGGTGTTTTTCGTCTTTGGCACTCGCGGCATGTTTTGACGTAGTGTTGCACTGAAGCTAGTAGCTTGGGCCAATAATAATGGAGACTGATCCTTGCAAGCGTTCGCGTCACACCCAAATGTCCAGATGTGGGCTCATCGTGACACGCTCGAAGTATTTCTTGTCGCATAGTTGCTGGAACGACAAGCAGGAACTTTTCGCGGTTGGGCTTGAAGTTTCTCTTGTAGAGAACGTTTCCTCGGAGGCAGAACGATGCGAGGCTTCGAGAAAAGATACGGGGTACTTGTACGTCAATTCCTTGCAGGTGTTCGATAAGCGGGAGTAATTCTTTGTCTGTACGTTGGAATTCGGCTATTTGAGTGGTCTCGACAATTCCTACGAACGGAAAGTCGTCTTCTTCTGAGAGTGGTGTGTCTGTAGGAGCCCGTGACAAACAGTCGGCATCGGTATGTTTTTTGCCAGATCGGTATACCACGCTTATATCGTATTCTTGCAGTCTGAGGCTCCACCTTGCTAGTCGTCCGGATGGTTCCTTGATGTTCGCCAGCCAGCAAAGCGCATGGTGATCGCTGACTGCCTTGAATGGTCTACCATATAGGTACGGCCGAAATTTACTGATGGCCCAGATGACGGCAAGGCATTCTTTTTCCGTGGCCGAATAGTTTGTCTCTGCTTTTGTTAGAGTCCGACTGGCATAAGCTATCACTTTTTCTTCACCTTTCTGCCACTGTATTAGAACGCATCCAAGGCCGATGTTACTGGCATCTGTGTGTATTTCCGTGTCGGCTGTCTCATCAAAGTGAGAAAGAATCGGGGGGTTTTCTAACCTCTTTCTCAATTCGTTGAAGGCGCTTTGTTGCTCGTTTTGCCACTGGAAAGGCACATCTTCTCTCGTAAGTCTCGTTAAGGGTTCTGCGATCTTTGAAAAATTTCTCACAAATCGTCTATAGTACGCACATAGACCTAGAAATCTCCGTACTGACTTTTTGTCTGTTGGCACCGGAAACCTTGCGACGGCGGCCGTCTTATCAGGATCAGGGCGAACACCTTGGGCGCTGACGACATGCCCAAGAAAACGAAGCTCTTCGAAACCTAATCGGCACTTCTCTGGCTTGATTGTCAAATCTGCCGAACGGATTGCCTCTAACACTGACCGAAGGCGCTTGATGTGCTCCTCAAATGTAGCCGCGAAGATGACCACGTCGTCTAGGTACACTAGGCAACACTGCCACTTCAATCCGGAAAGCACAGTGTCCATCATGCGTTGGAACGTTGCCGGCGCACAACAGAGACCAAACGGGAGAGCCTTAAATTCATAAAGTCCGTCCGGGGTAACAAAAGCAGTCTTTTCGCGATCACGTTCATCAACTTCGATTTGCCAGTATCCACTTTTCAGATCTAGTGATGAGAAGAACTTGGCACACCGAAGTCGATCTAACGTGTCGTCGATGCGTGGAAGGGGATATACATCCCGTTTAGTCACAGCATTCAGTTTCCTGTAGTCGACACAAAACCGTAGCGTGTTATCCTTCTTCTTGACAAGCACCACGGGAGATGACCACGGGCTGTTAGAAGGCTGGATAACATCATCGTCAAGCATTTCTCGTACCTGCTTCTTGATGACTTCCCTTTCCTTAGGGGAAACACGATACGGGTGCCGGCATACCGGCCTGGTTGTCTCGTCCGTTATGATCCTGTGTTTTGTAATGCTCGTGCGCCGTACCTTTGAACTGTTGGAGAAACAGCTGCCAAATTCCCGCACGAGGTCGTATAGCTGTTGACGTTGAATCTCTGAAAGATTAGGATTTACGTATATTGTGTCGCAGGCATCAGATGGAAGTTTCACATTCGGTGACGTCGTTTCAAGACTGCATATTTCTGTCACTTCACAGAACTCATGAAGAAACGCTATTGCCGTCCCTTTTGCGATGTGCTGGAATTCGTTACCGAAATTCGTCAAGAGGATGTCTGTGCACCCGTTTCGCAGCTGGATAATCCCTCGTGCCACACAAACGCCTCTTTTCAAGAAAACATCCACGTTGCTCTCCGCCACACCCTCGTAGTCGCTGAATGTATCATTATTCACGAGGACCATTATACTGCTCCGTGGCGGTACAGTCACATCATCGTCGACGACGCGCAGTGGAGTGGTACATCGTTCATCTGATCGTGCTACCTTTAAAGCTTGCTCCGTCGAAAAGGACACGCTCGACCTCTGTAAATTGATAATCGCACCATTAGCTTGTAGGAAATCCATTCCCAGTATCACTTCCCTCGAGCACACAGGCAGGACGACAAAGTCACCGACGTAAGTGAAGCCCCGTATCATGACCCTTGCGGTACATCGGCCGGAAGGGGTTATGAGGTGACCACCTGCAGTACGTACTTGAGGTCCACCCCATTCGGTCAGAACTTTCCTGAGTCGCTTCGCTAATTCGTAACTTATCACAGAATAATCCGCACCAGTATCGATCAAAGCATTGAGCTCTAGTCCGTCAATCACCAACGGCAAGTCTGAAGTAATTTTCTCTGTACTGCACTCCTTTACCTGGAAACAGTCGTCGTTATCAGGCTCGTACCGCAGTGGAGGATCTTCATATCCCAAGTCGCCAGCGGCCTCGCCTCCACAGGTCGCCCTCTTCAGTTTCCCGGATTTGGGCTAGGCGAACGCTGCCTAGACGTGCTTGGGAAGGGACGTGGGCTAGACGAGCGGTAGCGCATAGGGGATGGTGAGCGTGGTTGATGACGACGAGGCGGGTCAAATTCCCGACGTGAGCATAGGTATTCTTCAATCTCGGAAGGTCTTTCGCCGTTTCGCGGACACGGTGCATTGATGGCGAATCCCCTAAGACCAGCTTGACGATATCGGCAGAATCGGTACAGGTGGCCAGCCTCTCCACAGTGGAAACACAAGGGCCTACGTGTGGCATCTCGCCACACATCGCTCTTCCGTGGCATCATCTCTCTCGCACGAGGTGGAGTGCGTGTTGCCTCTACGATTTCAGGCGGGCTGCGCATTGTCTGCACATAAGTACTTGGTGTCTCGATCGGCGAACAGTGCAGAGTAGGTCGCCTGAGCACCTCGGAGTACGTTACCGCCCGTCGTGTCGCTGGCACATCACTCCGCGGCTCCCGCATGGCCTGTCGAATTTCTTCTCGGACAACTTCAGCAAGAGACAGCTCGGGGGTGACATCAGGTGACTGCAGTTTCCTTAATTCCTCCCTGACAACAGACCGGACGAGCTCCCGCAATGTGTCAAGATTATCCACGACGCCTGCTGAGTAGACTCCTGCGGATGCACCGGCTACGTCGCGGTTGTACTGTCGGGCTCTCTGCTGAAGCGTCGTTTCGATGGTTGTTGCTTCCGACCGAAACTCAGCAACAGTACGGGGCGGATTGCGGATGAGTCCCGCGAACAATTCTTGCTTTACCCCGTGCATGAGGTGGCGCACCTTCTTGTCTTCCGTCATGCCAGGATCAGCTCGCTTGAAAAGGCGGGACATGTCTTCGATGTACATCGCGACAGTTTCGTTCGTTCGTTGAATCCGTGTGCGGAGAGCTGCTTCCGCCTTTTCCCGGCGATCACTGTTGGCGAACGTTACTCAGTAGCTGCCGCCGAAACTCTTGCCACGACGTCAGAGATGCCTCGTGGTTTTCGTACCACACTCGTGCAGAGTCTTCCAACGCAATGTAGACGTTACGCAGCTTGCCTTCCTCGTTCCACTGATTTAGATTTCCCCACTCTCTCGAAATGCTCTAACCAGTCTTCGGCGTCCTCGTATGGGTCACCATGAAACACCTTTGGAATGACCGGTTGGCTTACGATGAGTTGTGCCGGCGTAACTTGGCTCGTCATGGTGGTGGCGGCGCTTGTCTCCGTCACCGATGCCCTTGATACAGAAGGGAGTGGCCCAAATTCTGGCAACTCTCCTCGGATACGGCGGCTGACTCGTTGGTGCACCGGTGTAAGCTCCACTGGTTGCGGCTGGTCAGTGCTTGGACTTCGCTCTTGCGTGGGGCTCGGAATCATGTACCCCGCACCTCCACCAGAAAATGTAACGGATATAACAACCTCACAACCAGGACGTCCTATTTACAAGGTTTAATAAGGGCGAACTTGTGCCCAAGCCAAAAGAACTACACAGTAGCTGGGAGAAAGCAGCGAACGCTCGTCGTCCTCTTCTTCTCTTCTTTTTCCTTGGCCGCTGCTCGGTAGCAGCTCGTGCACAGGCTGGGCCGGCTCGTGCCTTCCGGCGGGCTTCATGAGTCGTAGCGATGCCGTCAGCGTTCCTCTTTTAACAACGTCTGCGTTGTACTGCGCCTTAACAATTCCTCGTGGCAATATATATATATATATATATATATATATATATATATATATATATAAAGCAAAGTTACTGCTCTCCATCGAGGACCAACTGCACTGTATCAATCTCAACGTTGCTGCAGATATAGCCCGTGGAAATCACTTGTGCTCATTCGTCGCTTTTTGTTGTTGATGTTATACGCGGGTTTTTCGGCTTTTTGGCTGTAGCTGAGATCGATTTCGTGCCCTTGTTCTATGCCACAGGACAAATGGCAGACCTCACTATCCCGGCAATATTTCTGACAAACTCTCGGTAAGGCTGTCAATTCTGTTCCAGAGAAGCCAATCTTTTTCCGGCTCCGTTATATTCTCGCATCCTGTACACACCACAGTCTCTGAAGAAGGCTGTGATTGCGGGTTCTTCCTTTTTCTTCACGCTTACCACCCGAAGGCCATCGTAAATCGATCGTGATCAGCGTCCAGCCAGAGTGACCCAGTTCCAGCTACTGTACGATTTTGCTTGGAGTGGAAACTAATGATTCTCGCTCGCACACAAAGAGCCCCTGATGAGCAAGGTGTTGATTAGAAGGGCGGCTGTCGTATTCTGCAGATGGCCACACGTTTACCACTGTCCGGCAAAAAAAAAAGACCCGAAGCGACCAAGCCGACATGCCAAGCTGTATTTGCAGCCATCGACACGCCCTGTAAAGGCAAGCGTTGCTATGTGGAAAAGAGATGAGAATAGAGACGTGACTCGACGGACGCGAGGGCATGTTACTTCCCTGTCTTGAAACGCTGCTGCCTTACTTCAGCAGTTCTTTTAAAGAGCGGATTATTTTAGAGGTTGAGGCTGTCACATTCTCTCGTACGCTGTGCTCCTATCGCTGGGAGTAACGCAGGTAAATCAACGTGTAGCATAAGCATCTGTAGTTGATGACCTCAGACCGATGGTTCTCACCCACAGAGGGCGATGGGCCAAAAACCGGCCAGCAGGATACTTAAATGAAACTAAAATGAAATGACAACAAATCTGAAAATTTAGTTTAGAGATAAAACTGTCAATAAACAAAAATAATTGCTGAGCAAGTGATCAAACCATCTCTTGTTCCTGACAGACATATCTACAAATTATAAACTAAAGATCTGAAGAGGTTAGGGTTTACTAGCACGGTAATATGTTAGTTGCATTGATGTATACAAACGCAGTGAAGCATATATCCCACTCAGAGCGCGATCACCCTAAGGAGAAGTCTTTTCCTCTTGTTGAAGCGCCTAGATAATATTGACGCAAGGTAGGCTGGCAACTATAGTGGCCAGCCTCTGAGGAGGATAACGAAGTAGTTCTGTGGGCGCGTGCTCTGGTGTTTGTGCTTTTGGCCTTCGGTACCGAAAGTAAACGCCCTGTTTCGTGCCTGCGTCCCTGTGTCCTTGTGACATTAGCTTTTCCAAAAGCCCACGATGTCGAACTGGTGTCCACACCCATACATAGTCACCTGGTTGATAGTGGACGTTCCTTCGGCCTTGGTTGTAACAGCAAGCGTCGGTATCTTGCTGCGTGTGAAGGCGGTTCCGTGCATGCTGGAGGGCTTCCTCGGTTTTCTTCACGAAGTCGTCAACACTGTCATTTACGCTTGTGTCCTGGTCTACGGGGAGCATAGCGTCTAACGGTGTTGTGACGCGACGGCCATAAACAAGCTGGAATGATGTTAGATCTGTGGTCTCTTGCACAGCGGTATTGTAAGCAAACGTGACGTACGGCAAAATTTCATCCCACGTTTTGTGCTCTACATCAACATACATAGCATGTTGGTCATTGTTTTGTTTAACTGCTCCATCAAGCCGTTCGTTTGGGGATGTTAAGCTGTTGTTTTGCGGTGGTTAGTGTTCGTCAGCTTGGTGACTTGTCGCATTAACTCCGCCATAAATGCTGCTCCGTGATCGGTTATGAGAACAGCAGGTGCACCATGACGCAAAACAATGTCGTGGACGAAGAATCTGTCGACTTCAACTGAAGTTGCCCTACGCACAGTTTTGGTTTCTGCATAGCGAGTCAGATAGTCGGTTGCGACAATTATCCACCTATTTTCTGAGGATGACATAGCGAAGGGACCGAGAAGATTCATTTTCACTTGCTGAAACGATGCTGAAGGTAGATCGAAAGGCTGGATGAAGCCGATGGGCTTTGCGGGTGGATCTTTACACCTCTGACAGTCACGGCAGGTTCGGACATAGCGCTGAATGGACGAATACAGCTGTGGCCAGTATAGTACTTTTGTCGGATGCGCGCTAATGTCCTAGCAAAGTCTAAGAGACCAGCAGAAAGATCGTCGTGGCACGCCTGCAAAACTTCTTCTCGCAGTGCCGCTGGAACGGCGAGGAGAAAAGTTTTCTGGCTGCTCTCAAGATTTTTTTTTGCAGAGAACATTGTTCCGCAGGCAGTACGATGTTAATCCACGTAAGAGTGGGCGTGGGACAATGACGTCTTCCCCTTGAAGATGCTGGATGACATGAAGTAGCTCATTGTCCTCACATTGAAGTTCAGCCATCCGCACCACATCGACGATGCCAAAAAAAACGGTTAATCTTGTTCAGTGTCGGTGATGTCAGGAAAACAGGAGCACGATACAGGCAGTCAGCATCTGTATGCTTATGTCCTGATCGGTCGACCACCGTTATGTCGTACTCTTGAGGGCGGAGGCTCCGGTGGCGAAATGGCCTGATTGATCCCGTAGATTGGCAAGCCGGCAGAGCGAATGGTGGTCGCTGACCACTCAAAATGGCCAGCCATATAGTTAGGGTCAAACCCTCTGATGACCCAAACGACTGTTAGGCACTCTTTTTCGGTGGTAGAGTAGTTAGCCTATGCTTTGTGAGAGTGTGGCTCACGTAAGCGATCATACGCTTTGTGCCGTCCTGCCATTGAACTAGAATGGCTCCGATTCCTACGTTGCTTGCGTATCTCAGTGTCGGCAGTTTCGTCAAAATGTGCCAGGCCTGGAGCTGTCCGCAGTCAATTGCGTAGCTCTACGAAAGCTTGTTGTTGTTTTTCCGTCCATACAAGAGCACATCTGGCCATGTCAGTCTTGTAAGAGGTTCTGCAGTTTTCGAAAATCCTTCGACAATACGGCTGTAGTAGGCACAGTGTCTGAGGAATCGCTGAACAGCCTTCTTGTCTCCAGGACGAGGGAACTCAGCAACGACAGGCAACTTCTCCGAATCTGGTCGAACACCCCCCGGGCTCACCACGTGGCCGAGAAACTTGAGTTCCTGATAGCCTAAGTTGCACCTTTCGGGCTTAATTGTAAGGTTTGCTCTTCTTATTGCAGTGAGGACACTTTTTAGCCTTGGAAGATGTTCATCCAACGTGCTTGAAAACACAACTACATCATCCAAGTATAGAAGACACGTCTGCCAATTTATTCCAGCAAGTACAGTGTCCATCATGCGTTGAAATGTGGCGGGAACGAAACAGAGACTGAAAGGCAGCACTTTGAATTCGTAGAGCCCGTCGGGAGTCGCGAATGCAGTTTTCTCACGGTCGCCCTCATCAACTTCAATATGCCAGTACCCTTACTTTGGATCTAATGATGTAAAAAAACTGGGCATGGCGAAGATGGTCTAAGGCATCATCATTCTGTGGTAGGGGATAAACGTCACGTTTTGTGACTTTGTTAAGCCGTCGGTAGTCGACGCAGAAGCGTAGTGTGTTGTCTTTTTCTTCACTAGGACAACAGGTGACGTCCACGGACTTGTCGAGGGTTGAATGACATCATCATTGAGCATTTCTTGAACTTGACGCTAAATCACCTCAATTTTCTTCGGGGACACACAATATGGATGTTGGCGAAAAGGCCCCGCCGACTCCTCGGTAAGAATGCGGTATTTTGTTAAGGTAGCACGTTGAACTTTCAATTATGTGGAGAAGCAGTCCGAGGATTCCATCACAAGGTTTAGCAGCGGATCTCTCCGGGAATCTGGCAAGTCTGGATTGACGTGAATGCACTTGCCCAGGTCAGCACAAGCGTTTTGCATCCAGTGACGTCGTAACCACTGTGCCGACATCGGTAAAGTCGACGATTTCGCTGAGGAAAGTGACAGTGGTTCCTCTAAGGACGCGCAGAAACTCATTCGAGAAGTTGGTCAGCAGAACTCGAGAGCATTTATTCTCTAACCGAACAAGGCCTCGGGCTATGCAGATGTTTTGTTTGAGCAGCAGTGGTATATTTGCCTCTGCAATACCTTCATAGTCATTGAATTTATTGAAAACGTCACAAGTTACCAAGGTCAACACGCTACTCTTCGGTGGTAACATGACGTCATCGTCGATAATCCCCAAAGCATTGACGTAACTGTCATGACGGTTGCGCGCTAAAGCGTGTGCCGTATAAAACGTCACCTGCGATTCTTGCAAGTCAATCACGACTCCGTTATCATGCGGAAAGTCCAGTCCGATAATTAGGTCTTTCAAGCAACACGGCAGCATTAGAGAATCTCCGAGATACGTAAATCCGTAAATACTGACTCGCGCTGTGCATGGCCCCACCGGAGTGAGAGAATGGCATCCTGCCGTACGTATTTGGGACCCAGCCCACTGGGTAGAAATCGTCTTCAGCCTGCAGGCAAGACCCATGCTCATAACAGAAGTGTCTGCTCCAGTGTCGATTAGCACCATAACTTTTTCGTCGTCCCCAGTTACCGCAATGTTTGATGTTACCACTCTTCGTACCACGTTTGACTGCGTCTGTACATTTTTTTGTCATGGAGGATCTTCCGTAGAGTGAGCGTCAGCGGCCTCACCTCCAGAGGCCGGTGAAGTCAGTTTTCCCGACTTACAGGACTGGGTGAGTGGCGTCTCGGAGCACTGCGTGAATAGGCTGGGCTCGGTGTCCTGTAGTGAGCAGGCGACGACGAGCGGGGCTCGTGCAATCGATGTTCGATATTGCGACGATTCGAGATGAAAGTCTCTATTCCCAGTGGTCGCTTGCCAGGTCGTGGACGAGGGGCATTAGGCAAAAATCCACGGAGACCCACACAGAGGTATGAACGTGTTCGGTAGACGTGTCCGGCTTCCGCACAGTGGAACCAAAGGGCCTGTGGTCGGGTGTACGCCAGATGTCACTCTCATCGGTCGTGCTTCGGTGATCAACGCGTGGGCTGCGGGGACGGAAGCCTATCTCCATTTGCTGAGCACGTCGCTCATTGGGGTGAAACACGCTGGGCGAACTGCACGATGGAGGACGTCTCACTGCTTCTGCGTAACTCATTTCAACGCAGTGCCGCTGTTGTGGCACCTCGGACTGTTCGGGAGCGTGAACGGCTTGAACGTACTGTTTGGGACGGACTGTCCGGGAGCGTGAACGTAGCTCGGCGCGTACAATCTCTGCAACGGAGAGCTGCTCTAGAGGTGAAGCAGTCACCTGCATTTTTTGCAGCTCCTCCTTGATGAGAGCTCTGATGAGCTCACGCAACGCGCTGATGTCATTGGCGAGAGTGGCAGAAGTGACCTCACTTTGATATGTACCACGGTTATACTGCCTGGCACGCTGTTTAAGGGCCCTCTCCATGGCAGTGGCTTCCTCATAGAACTCCGCCAGTGTCGCAGGTGAGTTTCAAATCAGGCCGGCAAAAATCTCTTCTTTAACGCCACGCATTAAGTGGTGAACTTTTTTGAATTCGGTCATAGAGGGCACCTCACACCTGAAAAGCCGATCCATGTCTTCTATGTAGGTCGTCACCTCTTCAATAGGGCCTTGACCGTTTGCCTCTATAGCACGCCCCGCTGTCTCTTTCCTGTCCTCTCGGGCAAATGCCTTGAGGAACTGCCAGTGAAACTCATCCCATGACGTAAACGTTGCTTCATGGTTCTCAAACCATGTTTCTCAGAGTCCTCGAGATAGCAGTAGACATAGCGTAGCTTGCGCTCTGGGGGTCCAATCATTGATGACGGCGTCCCGGTCGAAATGCTCGAGCTAGTCGTCGGCATCTTCAAAGGCAGCTCCGTGAAATGTCTTCGGCGTCTTGGGCTAGTTGACACCAGGTGCGCTGGTGCTAGTGCGGTGACGTTAGGGGGTGTTTGGTTCTTAATCCTCTGACGTTGAGGCAGCAAACCATGCAGTGGCTCGAGTCCCTAGAGACGACGGCTGGAACGTACGTTCACAGGGGTAAGCTCGGCCGAGCTACTCGATGGGCTTGCCTCAGGGGTGCTCTCTGGGGACCGCATCATCTACCGTACCAGCACCTCCACCAGATAATGTCACAAGGACACAGGGACGCAGACACCACAGAGGGCTTTTAGTTTTGGTACCAAAGGCCAAAAGCAGAAACACCAGAGTACACGCCTTTGCTTTGCTTTGTTTTGCTTTCCTAGATACATGGAACGTACCCACTTTGGGGGATTGGCCGAGAATTCAAGGTATAGAGACTGTTAAATGTTTATTTAGGTACGATATGACAGTTTAAAGACCAAAAATAAAGAAAAGGAAATGGCAACAATACGTAGAATATTCAATTTAAGTACAAGCAATATGCTTTTAAGCCTGTATTCCAGGCTGCCTTAATAACCTGACGGGAATAATTTGAAAACTTAAGTTTTAACTTAACGAAATGACGAAGAAGTTTAAATACCAGATTAAAATGGCACTCGTTGAGTAGTTAGAACGAAATTACACATGGCATCAAAGGCCTCCCTGTGGTGGTATCCCAAACCTGAGGCACCGAAGCTTAAAACATTTTACTCCGATAAGGTCAAGCCTATTCTCGTAAAACGCGGAGTTAGAAGTCGAGTTCTGATACAAGAATATCTTGCACATGACAAAAAGTAATGTACGATACTTTCCAGTTCTCCGCAGAATTGGCAGAGGGGTGATATCGTCAGACCAGCCCTGTACCAGTAAAAGTTAATTAGGGGGACACGACATCGAAATCTGGTGATAATCACTTCTGATTGTCGAGAATGGCTCCACTGCGATTTCAATGGATATTTTAGGTGATTACATTCCGTCCACAGAGCGCGTCCACAAAACTACTTCGTTATCCTCCTGAGAGGCTGGCAAAGAGTTGCCAGCCTACCATGCATCAATTTTAAGTGCAGAGCACTCCAACGTCGCAGGCTGTAGCATGTTGTAGTCGCTTAGCGTAATGTTGGCAAAACAATGCATAAAAATCGAAAAAAGAAAAGTAAAAGAGAAATGAAAAGAGAAAGAAAAAAAGGGAAAGTTAGGAAGAAAGTAGAAATATATAAAAAGTAGAAAAGAAACAGAAAAAAATAACAAAAAAAAGAAACAGAAGAGAAATGAAGTGTTCGAAGGAAAGAGCAAACCAAAGAGAATACTATAAAGGCTACCCAGCTCCGCCCTTTCTTTAGGCTTGGTACCGCTAGTGCAAACCGGTATTTTTAATAATAATAATAATAATAATAATAATAATAATAATAATAATAATAATAATAATAATAATAATAATAATAATAATAATAATATTAATAATAATAATAATAATAATATATTATTATTATTATTATTATTATTATTATTATTATTATTATTATTATTATTATTATTATTATTATTATTATTTACTGTGATCTTGAGTTGTACAAAAACAAATAGCAGGCCTGTCAAAGCCAGACGGTGGCTTGGAGGACTTAGCCCGGCACATCGACAAACGGGAGATGACATGCATATTGAAAAGCTTTTATTGTAAACAATCAGAGAAAGAATACATGTAACTCATTTACCCTACTTTTAAACACAATAACGATCAAGAATCAATTAGCGGAAGCAATACTACCTAAACAGGAGAAATGTGAAGATGAGTATTGAAAAATTTTAAACAGATTTTACCCATAATGCGATAACTGATGCATCATTAAAGATAACTTAGGCTCTTTCGTAGACTGCGTTTAGTCGTTGCCGAAAAAACACTGTCGGGGATGTCATTAAAAACAGTAGGGACATAGACCTTTCCAGTAGCTTTGCTATTTCATGTTTTGACGAATGGTACAGAAAAGCGGGAAGTTTTTCTAAATATACGAGGGGCGATGCATTCGTTTTTGAACTGAGAGCCCCAGAAATGCCGTAATACAACAGTTTGCTTAAAGGACGCTATGAAAGACGGCAGGCGAAGTAAAGAAAATAAATTTACATTGTAATAAATTTATATTGTTATTATTATTATTACTATTACTATTATTATTATTAATATTATTATTATTATTATTATTATTATTATTATTATTATTATTATTTCTTTTTGCACACACAGCACAGCATCATACTGAAATTTGAACACTCTTATTCGAGCCTATTTGTGGCTACATCTGCAATACCTTGACTTTTTTATGACTGTATCTGTCTATCAGTAAAAATTTTCCAATGGTGCCCTTATCCGTTACCTAATATAAACGATGCTTTATTTACCGATGCTCAATCTCACATATGTATCTTCCAATGTGCTGCGAAAGCAGCCCTTTTGGTCGCGAAATTTGAAGTACCCTTTAATTATTTTTTTACAGCGAAAGAAGTTATGAGATAACAACTCTGGTCACGCGCAGTTGTCCGCAGCCGCTACCGCACCACTGGTGTCCGTAACCACATCGCGAGAAATTGATAAAAAAAACATGGCATCATTGACACAGTGGACAACCGACCCAGGTCCGCAGGGTGCCAGCCCAGCAATCTACCACTGAGCTACGCCGGTGTTTGTGACTTCCCCTATTAACTGTGGCGCATACCCACTTCCGCCATAATTTCTCATAGTCGTCAGCCAATGCGAGAGCAATTGGCACAAAATTCCTTGCAAATGTTTAGCCGATACCCCGCTTCTCAGAAGAATTACAACAAAATAGCACAGCGAATTCCGGCCTACTATCCAAAAGTTTATTAATAATGCCCTAGTTGGCATCAAGCAAATGTGCTTGCAGTAGTTACCAAATGAGTGTTTTGAAAAGGCTCTGAAAGGCCGCCCTTCTATAGTTTTCGTGGTGACTGCAGTGTGCTGCGCCTTCCGCGTAGGCCTGGCGTTTTTTTTAGGGCGGCAGGGGTATGCGAAACAGATTTTCTATCTCTGCGTCCAGATATGAGAGCGGCCTATGGTCGTTCCTCGGGGAAAACTTGGGTACTACTTCTTCAGGACTACTTCAGTCCGTACCAAAACAACTGTGCTTCCATGAAAACTTTGGAACACGTCTAGCTTGAGTGCAAAGCGTATTGTAATGAGCGTGCGCTTTATGAAAATCGCGTGAATTGCATAACCAAAAGAACTTTCTCATTTTACTGTGTATTAGGACCTTTAGTTTGCGGAGGCGCGCGATCAAACTTTTGTTCCCATAGTTGGATAGTATCGGTTGGTCAGCTAGACAAACTAGCCGTACCTTGAAACGACAAAAAAAACTATTAACGCCACCAAGCTCGGCTTGGCGGTCGTTACGTTGGACTAGCCGGGTTGCGCGGGGTCTCTCCTGCATCTTCTCTGAACCATGATGAAGTTTCTATGATCACCGTAAGCCCACATTCCCATTCAATCATAAAAGATATCACCTTTTCGTGTATTTTTATTATAATTCATGTCTTAACAACTTTTTTTAACTATGTCCATTCCTTTTAATCACCAATCCCCTTCCTCTAGTAGAGTAGCAAGTCAGCGATAATAAAGAGTTCTCTCTCTCTCTCTCGTACCTACCTAAGCAGTAAAAATCCAATTAATCGCAAGTCTTTTTAACTTAAGTGTAATAAATTATATCTATGACGACAAAGAATTAAATATTGTCAATTTATTATTTATACGATTATCTACTGTCAAAGCGGTGTGTAATATTCTATCACTATCGGTAAATTGACGCATATATAAGATGTTTATCGCCACTTGACCAATGCGCGCTTGTCAAGCAGTAACGTGAAGCTGAATTCGTGGTCACGCTGAAACTATCGTTATCGCATCTCTAAAGTAACGCCCTTCTTCACTGATAATAGTGAAAATGTCCAAGTTCCTGTCTTAACCAGAACTATCGCACGTTATAACTTATCAGAGAGAACATCACGCAATTCGAAACAAAGAAAGAAAGAAAGAAAGAGAGAGAATGAGAGAGAGAAAGAAAGAAGAAAGGAAGAAAGAAAGAAAGAAAGAAAGAAAGAAAGAAAGAAAGAAAGAAAGAAAGAAAGAAAGAAAGAAAGAAAGAAAGGTCGTTAATAGCAAAGCGGAACATCACCAAAAAAAGAAAGGCACGTGTAATATAAGTGAGTGCTATCTTACTCGACTCTGATCGATCGGCTGGCTTCTTTCACACGGGCACTCTTATTTCCTGAGCGGCGTATTGAATGTTTGTATTTTATGCGTAGTCGGACTTTCCACTTGTGTTGCCGTATGCTATTGCACGTCCACGACTGTTGCCGCCTGTGCTTCTCTGGTCTGGTGCTTTCACTTTTTTTTACGTGGGGAAGCTCAGCAAAGAGGAGTCTCTGGCTAGGCTCTCTCCCGTTAAGACAGTCGGCTGTCTTCGTTCTGCTAGCCTGTGGGTTGAATAGAGAGAGGAAAAACAAAACAAGAATCAGGACGGCGGGAAGGGAAGATCATTGGGATGGGGCGATTGCTGCATCGCGCAAACTCCGACTCGTTAGTGGCAGTCTTGTTCACTTGGCTATACCTTCGGTTCTCTTTTTCACATGATATTTTCGTTTCAACTTTTTTGATTATGATGTTTCGTTTTTTTTTTGAGTAAAGTTGGAAAGTTATAATGAGGTCGAAGGTCCTATTGTGCGACAATCCTACGCTGTCGAGCTAGTATCAGGGGATAAAATATGACGATGACAGGTTTACTGAATAAGCTAGTGCTGTACGATCTTCTTTGACGGGTGATAGTGGCTGACATCCAAAGCTGTGGGCTTAACGCTCAATACGGTTATTATATGAGGTTACATAATATAGTGTAGCGATGCAGCTGCAGAAGAAACTGAGCGTGAGGAGCAGAAATGGGGATGATGAAGAAGAAGGAAAAAAAAGAGACAGTGAAGCGTGCACAGAAATAATGAGAAAGTAATTGAAGGGCAGAAAGAATAGGAAAAAAAGAAAACAGCGAACACCAAAGTACGAGAGAGCAATAACTAGTGAGAAAAAAAATTCAAAGAAAGCAGAAAATTATTGCGGAAACTTTGTCGTGACGTGGAATTCAAGCCTGCATACCTCTAATTCCAAGGCGAGCCAACTAACCACTCACCTATCTATGGACACTATGAGACAAAGCGAGCATACCTAGAGAGTCATGAGGCGTCCGAAGAGATTGCAAACTCCCGCGGAGGAAGCCGCACTTTCGAAGCGGAACGTGTCGATCGACGGAAATTTCAAGCGGCGACGTGTCCATGTATGGCTGTTTTAAGCTTTGCATGATTTAGTACCAACGTTAAAATTTTTGTTTAGAAACGAAAGCCGTACACAATGCAGGAGTACTTAAAGCACTATCGTTCTCCCTAAAATCTGCCTACAGCCACACATTACAATATTTCTTTCGAACATTCCCTGACAAAGTTTTTGAAGGATTTGCAGAGGTAACGTGATATTAGTAATGCAGAGCCGTGACAAAAATGCGGTGTAGCTACCCCGGGGCTTTTGTTAATCAGTGTGCTCCACCAAAGGTCCTTATCAATTCAATATGAAAACCCACCAAACAGAGGTTGCTTCCACCAACTAGTTTCGGGTAGAGAAAGGCAAGCAGTGTGAGCTGGGGCTCACGTAGCCTGCCTATTTGCTCGCCCGCCTAGTTTGTGGACTCCCCTGTCTGGTTCGGAAACTGTTTACTGTGCTTACACTAGCGAATTTATTTTCAACACGAATGCATGAAAACTGGAAACTGCAAGCAGAAGTAGATCTACCGCCAAAAGTGCAACGAGTTTTATTCTGCATTACCAACAAAAAAAAAAAAAAGAAGTTACCTTTTGGTTCATACACGGGGGATAAATATGGGCATGCCTTTGCCGATCTTGTATATTTATATAACCTTATTAGTAGTAGTAGTACTTTATTTACAGTAAGCCGGATATGCCTGCCCATTCATTAATCTCGCAAGGAAACAGCAACACAATACAATTGATAAAAAACAGACACAGAAACAAACAAAAACAATAAAATAAAACACAATTGTTAGACATAGGGCTGTTATTCTGTGAGGCCACGTTATTATACTGCATTATTCACGCCGAATAATTATTTTGCTATATAAAGGGGGTTCGTTAATGACACCGTATATGTGGATTCAAAGTCATTCGTCGGACAAGTTTGTTACTGCAACGCGAGACGGTTTTCGACGATAGGAAAGGTCCTGTATAGCATTTTGTCTTTCGCGCTCCTGTCAACGGTGTCCTTTTTGCTGCCTGAAAGAACGAGAGAAAGAATGAAAGAGAGAAAGAAAGAAAATGGAAAGAAAGAAGAAAAAAGGGAAAAAAGGAAGGAAAGAAAGAAGGCAAAAAAGAAAGGCAGAAAGAAGGCAAGAAGGCAAAAAAGAAAAAAAAATGAAAGAAGGCAACAAGGCAAGAGAAAAAAAGAAAGAAAGAAAGAAAGAAAGAAAGAAAAAAAGAAAGACGAAGCAATGGACAGCGTGCAGGGACTCTCACATCTTAGAAATACGAAGGGCAATTGCTCAAAAATGAAGAGAAGGCTTGCAGCCAGGCACACCGATGACAGCAACCTTCAGTAGGCCCTAAAACAGTCACTTCTCTTTTTTTTTCCTCATGCTCAAAATTCACGAAAGAGGGGGGCGCTCCGAGCAGCGTCCGGCGCGCCCACGCGGAGGCAGCGCCACTCCACACTGGATACGGTACCTTCACTCGGTGTTCAGACGCCCGCGGAGTGAGTCGACGCGCGCCGCTTGAAAGCAAACCGCGGATCGAAGATCCGCCGCCGTTGTTCGGCCGCTTCACTAAGACCGTGAAAGCAACCAGTGTACGTGGGCAGTGTTCAGTGGAATCATATTGCGCAAGCCGTCACAGTTGAGGCGTTGCGGAGTGGACTCCGCGTCCATGGAGGCAACGTCCCGACCATGGATTTATGCTACGCGAGTTCCACCTGTGCTTCTGACTTCAGATGTTACAACCAGCGGGGTTGGGGACGACGTCGATGGGTCGGTCTGTTTCTACTCCTGGCGGCTGCCGTGTCAGGTGGGTGCGCAACGTGACCGACCACCGTGACGCGGAGCCTAGGGACGCGCGGTCACGCTTGACCTGTTTCGCGGCGTAGGGGTCCCGTGTTGGTACGTGTGAGAAGGGGGTGTGCGAATTCACGTGAGCGCCAAGGTTCAAATCCTCGCGACTTTGTGCCCTCGTTTTTGAGGAGATGATAAAAGTGCGCGTGAACAGTGCAGTTAAGTAATGAGGTCAATCGATGGCCGTAATAGCATGCAAAATGAGTTTCTGGCTTCACATTTGACGCGCTTCTGCTGTGGAGAGTCCACGAATCGGAGTCAGTAGTCAAAGCGACTGGTGAGACTTCCCGATTTTTCGAACAAAAAGTGCTTATATACACTGAAAAAATTTGGTGCCCTTCCAACGCTTCTTAAGGCATAAATATTTAACAGGCTATTGACGCATAAATGTTTATAGCTTATGATGTTCCAATAATTTTCGTAGCATCATCTAAGCCATACCTCACTCGACCTCACATAGTTATAGGTAAAGAAAAGCAGCTGTGACTAACTGAAAAATAAAACAAACAAGGTCGGTGAAGAAGTCAAATGCGACATTGTTTATTCGTATATAATAACAGAAAAAAGTCATGTGATTGTATAAATTCAAGAACCCACTCTTTTACACCAAGGGCAGTATGTTTGTAAGCTTACACTGATCTCGCATTTAACTGTCCTCCAGACTTCAACCATGCACTTTACGAAGCTCAAGGCGAATGCCCAATAAAATCTCACAGTCTGCTGTCTGATCTGCCAATGCCTTGCGTATCATGCCACCAAAAATAAGAGGGTCTTGTTCTCTATGCGTTATTAGTGCGATATAACAATCTCACTATAAAAAAATTCGTCAGGTCCCACGTACCTGGGAATTGACGCTATGCAAAGCATGTGGAGGGAAGGTGACCGTGTTTTGATTTTTTTGGCGGCAACACGCACACTTTCTTACGGCTTGCGCTTTGTGTCTCCTTCCCACATTTAACCACCTTGAGTTCATGGCATACACTACTTTACTGTATTCATGGCACTGCGGCTCAACGCTTGCTAAACCTTTCTAAAACCAAGGAGGTTACACCCAGCAAATATAACGTAGCAACCTTTTCTTGCCAGATAGTGCTCAAAGTACATGCCAATGGCTGTTAATGGGGAATGAGAGGCAGGAGAATTCGGCTATTAGTGAACGCGCATGCTGAGAGTTTTTAATTGTTCAACAACGCACAGGAGAAATCTCCCACCGGCACCACCTTGCTGGTCAAAAACGTAAGACTGGTTACACACTACGACTACGACTACGAGGGACGAACGAGTGCCGCTATAAAGAGCTTCGCCCCTAAAAAAGCATAGAAGTGCTTGCACATACAAAATAATTGGAATGGGACAACTACTTAAGAGAATGAGAAAATCGTGAATGCTTGAAACCATGCTGAAACCGTCCTTTTGTGTGAATGATAACACGTTTGCTTATTGCTCTAGTCACAAAATTTGCTGCGATGTACTTTGTCTGGATCGTTCTGTCTACCAAGACTAAGCAGCTTTAAGAAGGCCACTCACCACCCCACGTCCCAAGATGAGGGGGTCGTTTTCTCCTCCTGTTCAATACCCTTCGCACACACGATGCATCCTCCTCACCTCTTAGTCCTCAAAGCATGTGAACAATGTCGGCACTGAGTGCTAGAGCTTATGAGGATTTCGTGTTCTAGGCTACACGTGGTTACCACCGATTGCACAGTCGTTAACACACAAAATGAAGTGTGATCGGTTTATCATGCACGATATTCACGCTAGACAAAGAAGAAAGGATGAGCGCTGCAATGCAAAGTAGTGCAGGAGACAAATCACATCTGATATTTCACGTATATGAACCAATCGAGAGCATGTACGTCATATACGTCACGGGAACTACTGTCTTCGTCACCAAAGGACGCAAGTAGGACAGTAAATATCTGGAGAAAATATTGCGCTCATTTTTATTTTTTTTATTTTAAGAGCCGGGTGTGTGGTCTTTCAAGTGCTCCGGAAACCAACGAGTTCTGAGGCAAGACAGCAGTTTGTTTCTTGCTTTTAATACTCTTCCGACAAGCGTCATCTCCTCCTCTCCACTCACCTCTTCCTGAAACACGTGAAATGCCAGCATCAAGCGTTGAGCCTGTCAGGTTTTTTTTCACTTTCAGACTACTCTTTGCCATCTCAGCACGTGCAGTCGTAAAGTCAGTAACCAAGGAAAACGGGTTATCCCCCACGATGGTCACGCAATACAAGGCAGATCGGGCATGCCACTGTAATGGAAAGCTGAGTAAGAGACAATTCATAACACATGTCTCTCGCGTATTCGAGAGTTTATTTCATCATAACGTCACGTAAACAAACTGCTGACGTCACGAATTTCACCTTAAGAGCGGAAAACGCTGGCAGATAATAAAGCCCACAATTTTTCTATTTCTAAGGCTGTTTAAGAGCCCTTTAGGTGATCTGTTTTCACGCTGTTTGCTTGCTCACGTAGTATTATATCGCGCAGTTTCGTCACCTAACATTAACTGGATTAGCATACTGTGTTTGGGCTAAGGAAAGCCTCGCCAGTGAAAAACCACTGCGTGTTCAAACACAGGAAAGTGGTATCTTTCTAGATTTTGTAACCCTTTTTAGAGGCCCCATATATCCCTCACCACTTTGTTAATCTTGAAATAC
>NW_027465334.1:0-30867 GCF_043290135.1 Rhipicephalus microplus | reverse complement strand
GGCGAAAACATGAGGTGCGATCGGAAATTAATTTAGACGCCCAAGCCTTAGCATTTGAGCGTGAATACAGCGGGTTCCATTATTGTGATTGTTGTTTTTTAAATTTTTATCACCACACGCGCTTTTCTCACTCGACCATTTCCAACTCTCTATAATTCATTACGCGATTATTTTTGATGAGTGTTGTTTGTCGTCCTTTGTGTCTTCGACTTTTGTGACACTTCTGTTTTTGTGCTCACTCCCGTTAGGACCAGTTTTTCTCTTGGGCCTTCTGTGTTTTGCCTTCGATGCTCTATGGGCTGCTCCGCTCAGCTGTGCCACGAATTTGCGACGGCTAATGTACGGTTCGCATGTCGTGTGTACGTACTTTTTCATCACGTGCCACAGACGTAAAGAGCGCGCAAGACTCTAGGCCCGATTCGAGATCGTCGCCCTGGAACCTTTTAATTTCTCATCAAAAATTGAAAAACAAATCAATTGTCAATAATGGGATAGTCAATATGATACTTTATACAACTCTGTAGAGTTTGGAAGCTATTATGATGCGGCCCCTATGACTTTTTGAACAGGATGAGCTGTAATCCCACATACCAAGATCTTTTTCTTTGGTAAACCGTCCACTATGAAGACACTTGCCACACACTAGGTGGTGGACAATGTCCAAAGCTGGCGCTAAATGTCTCTAAATATGGCTTCTCTCTAGACGTTGGTGCACATGCTGAAGAGCAATTCGAATGCGCAAAGTGGTGAATCCATCCCAAGTCATAGCAGGTACAGCTATATTACGTACCATCGTTAAGTTAGTATTTGTACCTTCGGCTGTAGTCACTTATAAGAGGCTGCATAAATTACCATTAAATTAAGAACATTATTCCAGTGATTCGACTTGCTCTCCTTAATTATATGGCGAGGTTCAAAGTTCTTCTACAGCTTCTACTCTTAATAAAGATTTCTGCATATTTTACCTTCTTTGGGCGACAAACGATGCCTCGCATAATCTTTTTTAATCAACAAAATATTGGCAGTACCAATTCAGAGTAACAACTATTTCAACCAACAAAAAGCCACCAGTGAATAAAACATGCTATTTATCACGTAACTTGTTTCAGCGTCGGCACCGCAACCGAGGAGGCGAATGAATGCGCAGTTCTCTTTATTATTAATTTTCTGTAGTCTCGAAGACATGCGCTTTACGTCAAAGACGAAATCTTGGGGTACATAAAAATGCATCATCGCAACTCTCATTGTCACTTAGTTTGCTGTTCTTGGCTGCAGCTTATAAACAAGCATGCCTGTCAACCCTAATTAATCGACATGCACGTAAGCCATTGAAGAAGCAACAAATACTACGGAAAACATTTTGTGTGCATACGTAATGGTCCGCACGCCAGTCTCGTTTCCCCCCTTTGTACCCCGCCAAAACACCAAGAAAAAATAAATACAGTCCCGGGATTGTGTAACCCCAGATAACGTTGAAAAATGACGGCACTCCCGCTATAATAGCTAGTTCATCTGTCATTCCACGCCCGTATTTTCTGAAACAAGGTTTCAGAGCTGGAGGAGTGAAAAAAAAAACACATGCAAACACTAAGCAACAAACATATCATGCAAGAAAAGAAGAAGGGTTTGCATGCGTGATAAAAATTAGTGCTGCATTATTCGCGCTTTCTTTAGTATGGGGGAACGCGCGCGCTTGGAAGCACTCCACATGCGACCCGTTTCCACTTTACGCGCGAGTTGAGTGTGTTGGAAGAAGAGCAGAACTAGTGGGGAAGAAGTTACCGAAAAATCCCCTTCCCTCGCGGAGGTTTGATATCTAAGATGGCAAGCTTACGCAGCAGTCGGCGTATCTCCAGATAAATACTCCTTTCTTCAACAGCACCGCCCCCTTTACATAAAGCAAGGGAAAAAAGAAAGATTTATCGGTTAAATAAATATGGATGAGAGCGATGACGCCATAACGTGAACAATGTCTGCACTGAGAACTAGTGCGTTAGAATAACAGTCGTTATTAAGGTAGGTGCACATAAGAGGAGCAGTGAAGCGGGGGTCTCGAGTTAGAAGGCGGCATCAGAAACTGTTTAAACTGAGCTTTTTATTGCTTTATATTCACTTTTATTTTTCGCAAGTCACGGGAAAGAAAGAGTTTCGCAGAAACAGCTGCTATGGTGACCACTGCCACACCACTACGGCGTTTCGCTTTGCGACTTTTAACTTGTCCCTCGTAAGCTCACTGTTGAAGTTTTTTTTTTATGTGAAAGGCAAAGAGGAAAACATACAAAGAATACATTCTCAGCCTTGTTCGTTTTACGCATGGGTACTTACAATTTTTTCATCCCATTTTGAGGTTTGTTTTTGATTCTTTTCTTTCTGTGGTGTTAGGAGTAAAAGCGCCACTCATGTTTTGCTTTTTTTTTTCTACAAGCCGTGAGTGAAGAGTTTTCGATCGCTTCGCGCTGTGCTCACCACGTTGTTGCTCGACTCGTCTTTCTCACGAGCGCAAGCGCATGCACTCACCGTGACTTCTCCGACCACCCTTAACCGTGAGCCTCGTTTATCAGAGTGTCAACACATGCGCGAGTGTTGTCAAGCGGCTGCTCATTATTTCCACGGAAGCAATGTGAGAGGACTACCGCAAGAGAAGTAGTAGGGAGGAAAGAGTCGAACAGCTAAAGCATGCGCAAACCCTATAAATAAGTAAACTCTGGTAAGGGGTGGTGGGACTAAGCGCGGTAGATATTTCTTTCGTTCTTCTCTCATTTCGCGCAGAGTGGGCGGGCTACTTCTTCGGTTTACACTGCATGTACTCAGAACTCGGCGCTGTTTGTCGTTGTGCGTTGGCTAGAACGCAGCCCTGATTTGCTTTAATTTGGGCTTCGTTCAGCTCGCTGTCATCGTCATTGTACTTGTCAGTTTCACCCTTGTCAACTAGTGGCACTCAGTCGCTTCAGGATGCTATAAAATGAAGATATACATAGAGAAAAAGAAAATCGCAGGAATAAAGGAGGCTCTAGGGGAGAGGTATTGTCACTGCTGACTGAACATCATGTGCGAAACAAAGATCTCTGCCATGAACCCTTGTGGAGGCCAAGCTGGCTTGAACAAACTGCCGCGGGGCAAGTTATTTCTGTTTAGAAGTTATGTTTAGAAGTTTTATTTGCTCTATTTCTTTACTCAGGAACAGAAGCACGGCTTTTGGCAGATTCTAAAAAAAAACATGTGCCATTTTTCAAAGCGGAAGTGAGAGGTTTTTAATAGGGCAAGTACTGAGAATAATCAGTGGATGCCTTACTATAAATTCTTCAGTTTCTTCTTTTTCTTTTAGAGTTGTCGATGGTGAAAGGCTGCGCTAACTTTATACACTGCAATACTTCCATATCTTTCTCGTAGCTACTTCAACTCACGGTTGGTTGACTTATTTCGCGCTATAATGTTCAACGTAGTATTCCTCTGCCACCTGAATCATGCCAGTGATGTTGTTGATAATATTTCCCAGCTTGTCCTTGAGAGCACGCTTTTTGTTTCTTGTGATTCAAAGTTTCTTTTTCGCAGTTTTGGCATTGGCGCCCTTATCGCTGTTTCTATCCCTTTGACGTGGTAGTTTCTTATGTCATAGAATTTTTTCTTGTTGATAAACTTAGTCAGCTCAGCGAACTCTATTTTAGATATTGAGTTAGTCTCGTTCATGGGTTGCCGTTTTCTTTATTAAAGTCTTGAAGGATTGGGGAAAACTTGCCTTGTTCTTGTCTCGGCGCTTTACCTCCAAATAGGATACCTGCTTCGAATATAAGTCTAGTTACTGTTCTGTTTATCCCTTCGATGTTAGCATTATCATCTCTTAAAACTGCGCATTTGTTTTCAATGGCAATATTGAAATGTTTTGACTGTATTCTTACTGCGCGATATATAGATTGGGTTATTTTTTCATTGCTGATATTACTCAGAAGCTCCTCAGAATAAGCACTTTTTCCCACTTACTAACCTATGGTAACTTCACTTCACCTGGTTTATGACATCATTGTCCAGGGTTTCCGCACGGATTACAATCTATTTCTTTTTTAATTTGTCCGCTAAGCGTTTTTTTTTTATGTTCACTCCCATCTTTCCGGTTTCATAAAATCTGTTTGTTATACGAAGCCCCGTTCGCTCAGCGAATTGTTCTCGTCTGCTATACCTGGAGACGAAAATTGGGGATCGTTAAGCTTCGCATTTAAGAGTTGAACATGACAGCAATATCCTGCCCAGTGCGCACTTCAACCCCTTAGAGAATATTGTTTTGTTACATGATGCTACTCGAGAATTTGACATTGTGGATTACTACAGTGTAATCGATGAAGTTGAAAGTGACTTGTGTCAGTGAAGCTTCTCAAATATGGCTGCATTCTGTGCAATGGGTAGCATGTTTTGAACCACGAGCAATCATTTCGAAATTGCTATGCACCCACTACGTGGTCATGAGGAATTATGCACAGTCTGCCTTTCAACCATGAAGTCATTATGATAGCCCCATCAACACACGTTTAATCCTCTTCTTCCCCTGTACGATAGCAAACCGGACGCACGTCTGGCTGACCTTCCTGTCTTTCCTAGTTTAGAGGCCATTCGTCTTATTTTGGCTCACTGATATGAGGGTGTTAAGAGGTAGATAACATGGTATGTGTGCATGCGCGCTTTTGAAATATAATTGTGATCAGAATTTCGTTCGGCGTCGCTGACGACCAGTTGTCATTATAACGGTAATATACTATAGCGGCTACGTGAAATACACGATAACCTTCAGTCTACAGAAATGTGCGAGAGTGTGTGTTATGTTTTAGTTATATACGATTGCATTGCTGCTCAGATTAATCAGAAAAGAACGCATAGTAATACGTACCCGCACTTTCTACAACCAATACTAGCGCGACGAGAACGAGGACAAGAAAGGAAAGGACAAACTACAGCACTTTCCTTTCTCGTCTCGTTCTTGTCGCGCCAGTATTCGTTCAAGATGAAAGCACACCAACTCGGGCGAATCGGCCGTTCTGATGCTCATATGCGAAAGCGCATAAGTCATCACGTCCAGCATACAAGAGAGAAGTAAACAAGTTATTGCAAATGCTTTCAATTGCAGTTACTAAATAGATTCATTCGCTTCTTTTATAATTTCTTTTCACTGATAACATTTCGTCTGGCGTGGTTCGCACATTCACCACGGCGCGGGCGTGTTGTCCGGTGTTGAGCGTGCCACTTTGCCTTCACCGAAGCCAGCCCCCGGCCGAAGGAGAACCAATTCGTCTTCCTTATGAGAGAAAGGTGTCATGGATGCATTTCTGAAAGCATGGCGTTGTAGCTGACAGGCGAGCGGGCTCGGCCTTTCCCGTTTGTTCGCCCAGAGGTGGTGGCGGGAAGAGGCAATTAGGGGACAGCGTTTCGGAGTGCGAAAAAATTGCGCTCTCTGCGCGGCCCTCATCTTAACCCAGCTGGCCGAACGAAGTCCCGTTAGTGAAAGCGAGCACGATTCGCACATCTCCGCACATCAGTAGCGCATTGCATAAAGGTTCAAGGCTGGTTGGATCTCATATTGACTTCTCCCTTATTGTTTCTACGCCGACCACTTTACGCTCATTTTTCTCATTTTTTCATTTTATTTCTGCATGTATTTCGCGACACAATGTCCCCAGATGTGTCACATGGACCGGCGCAGGCAGTCAATTATGTTTTTTTTAAGAATGGTATGATGAGCTATTTGGTTAGTAGGCGCTATATAGTGTTTCAGGGCAGTGTTTTTCTTTTATATAAGCCTCCTTATCATTTTTTTCCCTAGTACTGTAATTACCTTAGGACATTTTCGCAGGATAGGATTGAAATATATGGTATGACTATCAGGGCAAACAAAAAAAAGAAAGATCATGTGGTAGAAAGACAATGCAGATATAGGATAATATACCCTTCACGTACAACGAAAACAACAATTACAGTGCAGCTGTTAAAACAACGAATAGCAAATAAATCAGAGACACAATAAGGGACATGAACAAATTCAGAGATGGCTGCAACACCACACCTTCGGACAGAGAGAGAGAGAAACGAGAAATACGGAAGGCAGGGAGGTTAACCAGATGCTAGTATCCGGTATGCTACCCTACACGGGGGTTGGGGAATAGGGGGTTGAAAGAGAAAGAGAGAGTAAAAAATAAATAAGAGAAAAAACACCGACACACACGCACACACAAAATCAGTCCACTCAGAGGCGTTCCGACAGGCCAGTAGTTCGGAAGAAGCCCAGTAGCGCTTGCACGGCTTTCTTCTGTGACGATGAGTCATGACGATGGCGCAGTATACTTTCTTCTGACAGCGGCTGGTCATCTAATCTGTTTAGTTTATTAGAAAGGTGTTGTCTTTCCAGGATGTATTTCGGGCAGTCACACAGGATATGTCGAATTGTTTCTTCATCTCCGCAGTGTGCACAGTCGGCAGTGTCGGCCATACCTATGCGAAAACGCGTACGCACGGTAAACGTGACTCCAACCATAGTCTGCACAGAGCAGTAGCGTCGCCTCGTCGAATTTTTGTTGGAAGCTGCATGCTTAACGTTGGATCAAGGGATCGTAATTTTGCATGAGTAAAGAGAGGCTCATTCCAAAGAGCCAGGGAGCGTTGGCGAGCAAGCATGCGGAGCCTCCTAGCAGCGTCCGTCCTTGAGAGAGGTATTGACTGGTCGTTGTCTTCTGTATGGGCTGAACGGGCAGCTTGATCAGCTCGTTCGTTACCGATAATTCCACAGTGGCTTGGCAACCACTGAAATATAACGTGGTGCCCTTTCTCTGTTATATGGTGTAGCATTTCTGCTGTTTCAAATACCAACTGCTCGTGTGGACCACCGGCGTTGATTTGACAGAATTGAATGCAGTGCCGGCTTGCAGTCGCAGAAAATCGTCCACCGTTGCGTTCTCTGGTCGTTAATGAAACGCAGCGCAGCGCGAAGCGCTGCAAGCTCTGCTGCCGTTGTTGTGGTTGCATGAGCTATTCTAAATTTGATGGTTGTGGCGTGCGTTGGAATAACGACCACCGCTGTTGAGCTGTTTGGCAGGATGGAGCCGTCGGTGTAGACGTGGGTGCAGTCTTGGTACTTCTCGTAAAGCAAAAGTAAGGCGAGCTGCTTGAGGGCTGGTATTGAGAAATCTCGTTTTTTCTGGATGCCTGGTATTGTCAGGTTGATGACTGGCTGTTTGAGGCACCATGGAGGAATTGAAGGTCTCGCCGCGGCGTAAAACCAGTTGGTAGGGAGTCACCATGTGTAGTTATTGTTCGACAAAATGACGTATGAGGTCCATCCACTAGGTAGAGAGGCTAAGTGGTGATGGGAAGTCCAGCCCACATGCCTTATGTGTGTTCTCAAAGCTTCAATTTCAATATGGGTCTGCACGAGGTGGTCTTTGGCTATAGCTATAGTCGCCATTGTTGAGGCACCCTGAGGCAGACCTAGACATATTCGAAGCGCCTGTGCTTGAACGCTTTGTATCATGCGTCGACTTGTTTTTGCTGGTGTTTGATAATGCAGGCAGACTGTATCGTAAAAAGCCAACAAAATGCACCCTATACAGTCGTAACATAGCATTAGGCTGCATTCCCCAAGTCTTTCCAGCCAGAAACTTGAAAAGATGGCATATGCCTGTCAATCGCTTTTTCAAATACGACACATGAGGGCTCCATGATATGTCTCTGTCGACTATGACACCCAGAAATTTGTGAGATCGACGATACGGTATATTTTGACCGTTAATTGACACTCTGTAATTCGACATGGGTTTGCGCGTAAATGCCAGAAGAGCGCACTTTCCGGAGGAAATTTCCAGGCCTCGCTTGCGTAGATACAAAGTAGTTGCAGTAGCAGCTCTCTGTATTCTCGCTCGTAACTGCAGGCGAGTTACCGCAGATGTCCACATGCAGATGTCATCAGCGTATGTTGATAGATAAATATTGTTTGGTAGGTGCGTATGGAGAGCGATTAGTGTTATATTGAATAGCACAGGGCTCAGTACACCACCCTGAGGGACGCCACGACAATTGAAATGTGTAGACGTGTTCCCGGTCTCTGTACTCACAAAATAGGATCGCATTTGGAGATAACTGCGTATCCACTTAAACATTCGGCCACCGACTCCAATCTCTTCTAGTGCGGTAAGGACGGCTTCATGTGTAACGTTATCATAGGCTCCTTTGACGTCAAGGAACAGAGAGGCGCAAAGACGCTTATGTCCTTCTCGTGTTCAACGTACGTGATTAGGTGGATGACGCTATCGATCGATGATCGACCACGTCGAAAACCAGCCATGGCATCTGGGTAGATCTCACGATACTCCAAGTACCACTCGAGTCGGCCGAGAATCATTCTCTCCATCACTTTACCCACGCAACTAGCCAATGCAATCGGGCGATAGGAGGAGAGTTCCAATGGTGATTTGCCAGGTTTTAGTAATGGTACTAGACGACTAGTTTTCCAACTTAAGGGGACAGTGCCCTCTAGCCAAGAATCATTATATAGCTGAAGTAGAGCTATTCTCGCACGCTCACCCAGATGACACAGGGCTCTGTAGGAGATTCCGTCAGGTCCTGGTGCGGAGGTCTGTTTGCATGAAGCGAGTGCTGCTTTGAGCTCCTGAATGGTGAACGGGAAGTCCATACAGTAGTCACGTGGTGGCGGACAACTGCTCGAAAGTGATGAGCTACTGATGGCTGTAGTTTGCCCTGATAATCCGGCACACAACTCTTCAGCAACGTCCACATCTGGTCGATTTTGGTGAATGGCTAAGGCCTTGAATGGTGACTTCTGAATGGGCGATGACCGCAAACCTCTAACCGTCCTCCATATCTGCGATAAAGGCTTACGAGGGTCGGGTGACTCGCAGAAAGTAATCCAGCGTTGGAATTCTAGCTTGTCCAACCAACGTTTGATCTTCTTCTGCATACGTCTAGCAGTTCGTAAATCTTCTATGTCCTTC
The DNA here is from genome assembly GCF_043290135.1 of Rhipicephalus microplus. Lineage (NCBI taxonomy): Eukaryota > Metazoa > Arthropoda > Arachnida > Ixodida > Ixodidae > Rhipicephalus > Rhipicephalus microplus. The sequence continues at coordinate 21,883 of NW_027465334.1, read as the reverse complement.
GTGCGCCGGTACCTTCTTTCAGCTCGTCGTCGCAAGGCTTGAAGCCGCTCCAGCTCTATGTCGATGTCCATGATTCTTACAGGGCATGGGATCGTACACAACACAGTCTCTTTTACAGTGCTCTTGGTGGCCTCTTGAAAATTGGATATGTGTTCTTGGCATTGGTCTTCCATACGGGACTGAAATTTTTTCCAGTCCACTCTTCGGACAGTTGATTCCATTTGCTTATGACCCTAGGAAAAAATGAGTAACATTTAATCTGTCTCCGTCACGCTTCATTTGGCTAGGGCTGCTCTTTAAAAATAAAATCTTTAAAGTAAACCAGCCTCTTCGCTGCGTTCTATTGAATGCATTTGTTAACACACAGTCATTCACGATGTTACAGGCACACCTTTTGCATACGACATCATATTCGCATTTTTTGCCATTTTATTGAAAGCCAAAATAATCACACACCGTCACTATACTGTCTTGTTGCAGACACTGATGGAGCCATAGTTTCTCCTTTGACGGTTATGCTACAGCTGTTCTGAATCATAACGCGACCTGAATCTCTTGTTCACACGTTCAACCCACTTATATTTGGTGTTCGCCTTGATTTTTCGCTAATTTACTGTCATCGATACATGTCTTAGTGTAGTTCAAACGTTAGCCTTTCGTGTGTGACACACCGTTTATTTGCAGCAGCCCTGTTATATTATTCAATAAACTGTAACCACAACAGGCGCCACACTGTCGAGTGATTTCTGTAAGTTTGTGAAGGTTATTGCACATGCGCATTCAATAGCAACCTAACTGTGCGGCTACCCACCTTCACAATATAAGAAATGGAGCACCAACACCTGGAACACTCAGGTGCGTAATCAAAGTAGCGAATTCTATATAACACATCAAGGAATATAAGCGTTGCCGCAGTATTTCCCCTGAACAGAAATATTTCAATACCTATTTTTCAAACAGGGTCTTTCGGGGTTCATATCTCTTCCTGTTCCAACAATACAATGTAGATATTCCGGGTTTCTGATTTTGTCTATACTCTGTAGCACGTGCATTCGGTGCAGGAAATTCGCATTAGAGAAAAAAAAGAACGCATTTTCGCGCTTTCACCTTCGTTCTACGCTGGCGTCTTGACACGCATCATTACTGACGTGTAATCAGTGGACGTCGCCATAAACAATGATGTTCTCGTCTTGTTTTACACCTTACCCACTCCACCAGTGTGGGGGTAACCAGCCAGACCGATTGTTCGTTAGCCTTCCAGCGTTGTTCCTTTCACCTTCTTTCCTCCATATTTATCAACGCCTCAAATTTCAAGGCTTCGGTTTGTTTATTCAGGTCATCTTAACATTAATAACTCAAAATTTTCCCAACACTACACTTCACTGCCTCTTTGACAGTACGGCATACCAAAAAAAAAAAAAAACTGCTGCGAACAGTATTGTTTCTTTCTCCATTTTGCGCCGTCTACTATGTTTTGTACTTCGAAGTGAAGGAAATTTGAAATATCCTATTCATCTAGTTCCTTCACTCTGAGACTCATTGTGCTCATTTGCGTGCTTATTCGTGTTTGTGTAAGAACTCTACTTCGGCATGCACATGGCCGCAAAGGTAGCTAGCTGTCTAAACCAACGTACCACAGCCAAAGCAACATTTCTGTTTTCTTTTGTCTTCTTCACACACAAACCCAAATTCCTTTGTTCTGTAAGAAGCAAGAAGTGCCGTCTCCTTCTTTGTTCCTGAAGTTTTTAGGAAGAAGAAGGAGCGAAGAGAGTAAAACACACCAAACCAGTCTTACACCACAGCGATTTTCTCGCGTCATTTCTTTCCTTCCGTGTTCCCGTTTTATTTGAGCTCAGTCTCATCTAGCGTTACACTATTTTAGGAGAGAATCCTTCTTCGTATGCAAATTTGCTTCGACAATGGTCGTGCGGCCTGCGAGCACACTTGCTGGCGTTGCAAAAATGTCGGCAGTTACAACGTCTCCGTCTGGCATTTCTCGCTTGAATAGCGTGCGCCGGCGCGCTCAAGCATTTCGAAATTCAAGTTTTTTTGTTTTTTTTACTGCGGAATTTGATTGGAGGGAAGTTACACTCGACAGATAGCTTTTACTTGAAGAACAAGAATCGGTTTGCCGCACAGATAAAGAGAGGGAACAACGCCGTCTTTCCAAAAAAAAAAAACCAACAAGAAACGATATCGCGAAAATACTCGAAATAAAGAGCCCATTGTACATTTCGAGCCATTCACAAACAAAAAACAGCCCCGTGTCGATGTCCCACAGCCGTGAAACTGTAGAAATTGAAAACCATGAGAGAAGTGAAGCGCAGGATTACATTTAGAGATTACGCGAGTGAAACATTTCTACCCCGCCCTCCCTTTTCATTTTTTCAAGGGCCATTGCCTCCCATGTCACCGTGACATTTAAAGCGAGTCGTTTTCTATTCGATGAACTGCTTTTCACTTCGTAATTGGGCTCCAAGTATACTCATTCGTTCCTTCCTGGAGTATCATTAAACAACTCTTTTGTTTTTTGCCCTTCTTGTATTTCACACAAACCCCACGCAGGAATTATTGATGAGAATTGTGCTGACGACGTCACAATGTCGCTAAACTAGATGTGAGTATATATGTGCATCGATGAAAAAAAACAGCTTAAATTCCTAAATATCTTAGAAATATAAAATAAATAGAAAAGCCCATGACATGTATGCGAGAGCTAGCATTTTTTATAAGAATACCTACGTCGATATACACGTTGCTCGACGCATGTCGCGAGGGTGAGTACTTCTACATTGATTAGTGTGTGTTGCACGGTATGAATATACGTAAACATAAATTGCTTTTCGACCGCCACTCGACATTTTCCACAAGGGTTGTTCCTCCGCAAAGATGTTCTCTCATGCTGCGTACTTATATTTCTGTAACTGTATTTGTCTTTTTCTCCCTCTCGTTCTCACTCCTAATTCAAGAAATTCTTGAACTGCGTGGTTAAAAAGGTGCACGATATATTGGAAGTTTTATTACCGTTTAAATTCGCAAAGCTGCCGGAATATGTGTGCTACATAATAATGCTTATAGGGAGTCTACCTCGGTTGATTAAAAATACGGGTCTTGTTGTTTTCTGTCTTTCTTTCGTTTAGTTATTTTGAAATCGACCCTTCGTTCGGGTGCTCTGACGTTGTTTCTTTTTCCTCCTCAAAAATAGGTCTTCCGTTAAGGTTAAAAACTGATAAATTATAGTGACATTGTCATTTATATTTTCCATTAGCTTATCTTCTTTACCTAGCTCTATAACTAGCACATATTTCATAACTCAATTCGCATACCTCGTAAGCATGGGATAAGTCCCAAGACTTTCTATACACCGCACATGCGCTTAGAGCCTTCTTTGGTAGCTGAATGTGTGTTTCTATCTTCTTAATCACAGTGTAGATGTATGGCCCCTACCATGGCTGTTTTTTAAAAGTTTTTTGTTGTTCCTGTAAAAATTGTGAAGCGTGTACAGATAACCGTCACATGCACCTCAGGAAGGTGTGCTTCTGAAGCTCGGCGTCTCCTCCTCAGTTCCATCAACGCTCCGAGCCAGCGAACGAGCTTTTTCTAGAGCGGAGGATAATTTCCGGCCGAGTGACGTGACAGGTTTCCGTAAAAGGCTTAATCTGCGACTAATCGGGCTCGCTTATTTAAGGGGACTTGCCTGCGCGCAGAGATTAGGAGGTCTCGCCTGAGAGGTTGCCTTTCGCATTCGAGGGGGATGAAGTTGTAGACGTTGTTCGTGCCCGAGCATTTTAAGGAGCCATGGACGAGGCTATAACCAATGTGCGAAGCCGTAGTAATCTACTCCACTTCATGAACGCTATGTGCTAACATACCGCCAGTATGTAAGGTAACTGCAAGAATAAGAATTGTGTCGGTAAATTTAATAGATTTCGAAACATTTGTCCAGCTGTTTGAAAAACTCGTGCTGAGTGCACTGTTGAATACCGCCTTGACAAGAGAGGTGTACGCAAAACAGCGTGACGAAACCAAGCGGCTGTTTTGGGGCAACAGACAGTGAATATGAACGCAGTACATATAGTGTAAGCATAAATACTAGCACATTGTAACGCATCACATATTTGAGGTATGTGTTGGATTCATTGCACCAGTGCTTCCCCTAAAATAAGGACGCTGATTGCCCGCATACACAATAAAAAATAAGTAGTGGTCACTAATCTTGTCGCAACATTCATTGCCTAATTGCAAGTTGTGAGGGCCAAGTTAGTAAGTTCACTGCAATAATGCTTGGTATATACCGTGCTTGTAACCTGTTAGTACGGTTACTCACGTTAGTGTCAAAGCCAAGATATGATTATGAGAGACGACGTTGTAAAGGGCTCCTGAAATTTTGACCATCAGGTGTCTAACGTGCCCTGACATTCCACAGCGCCCGATCCTCTACTCTTTCGTCTCCATCAAAATGTGACCGCTGAAGCCAGAATCGAACCCGCGACCTCCTGGTCGGCAGTCGAGCACGCTAGTCACTGGTCCGACAAGGCGTAAGGAGGAAGAAATGTAATGGGTGCGCCTTTAAAGCACCCGCTTATCACTTAATTTACAGCTTTTAAAGCGTGGCAGGATTGTACGCTTATCCAACGTGATAATATTGCATGCATTAAGGGTACTGTTTCGGCTACGTGGCATTGATATTGTGCGTGTGCGTGTGTTTTAGGACAGCTTTAACAACTACTGTAGCTCTGTGGTATACAGGACACCTGCTTGCCACGCAGACTGCCTGAACTCGATCCTAACTGGAATATGGAAATGGCATGACTTACTTAATTTGCATCTTCATTTTTCGGTCATGGACGAGATGATGATTTTTCGCTGACAACCAACCAATGACATCGACACTGGCATCTCCGTGAAACAAGGTTTTTAATGCTCTCACGTTAAAACAAACGAAATATTGAAGCCTCGAGCACGTTTGCATATCCGAGGCCTTAACAATCGCCCCCTTCCGTGTACATCATAAGGAGAGTGGAGGAGGAGGAGGAAGAGGCACTCTCTAGGAGACTCGGCTGCTTCGGAATGGGCATCTGAGCCGGACGCAATTTCTCTTTACGTGCTATGTGCCATTCTTTTTTGTTCGTGCACACTTTGTATTTGATATATGTGTGTTTAACGGCTATAGATATATTATATACGTGGTGCGATTTGGCTTCCGATCTGACGTGCGCCGCCACACGCCGCTTATGCGAGCGATGATTCAGGACACATGAGCCGAACTGGCAATCAGCACTCACATATTGCTCGGCCCACACACCCCACCTCGTCTTGCCCGCTCGGAAAAAAATCGTGTACTTTTGATTGCGTACAGTACAAACAAACTTACATAGACATGCTTCGTTCTGAAAGAACGTTGCCCAATAAAGCTGTCTTTGCAAACGATTACCATCACAACAGCCCACGTTCGCTGCAAACTCCAAGCGTAGGCTCAGCAGGGCAAACACTGTCGTATGCGCTGTTCGAGATCAAACGAGAGCTCATCGTCGAGCATTTATTTTTCCCAAGAAGATCAAAGCATGCACATTTATGATACGGGTTTACGTGGGCAATGGCTTTTCGCTACAGCCTGGATGCAAGATCAAAAGTGGGAGCTAAGCAAGCCGCTTCGCGTGTAGCCCCTTCGGGCACGAAGTAAGATGCACTGTCAGAAACGCGTCCCATTCGCATGGCATAATTCCAAGGCGCTGAGTATTACATTCCAAGAAAAAAAAAATGAAAGAATTTGTTGTTTCACAAGTGTAAATATTTAAAGTTAATGAGTGTGTAACTAATTACATAATTATTTTGCCACTAGACAGCTTTACTATTTGCATAAAAACAACCAAATAATATACACAAAATAGAAGCACAGTCTGATTTTGGTTGTGTTCGATTTGTTCGGAGAAAAAAAGATAGTTTTCATGTTATTCCGGAAACGTGGCACATCGATCGATCGTCGAACATTGCAGCGTCTTCATCAAAGTAATTTTACGCAGCAATAAGTTGCAAAATGACATAAATGACCACTAGTCGCTCACTCGGGTGCGTGCAGGAATGTCCACTTTGAGTTTTAGGCCATTTTATAGAAGTCGTCACGTATAACGTGCCTTCGAAGTTGGCGTGCGCAATTGTGTACGCCGTGACTGAAGGGGATAGGACCATGGTAAGCCACTGTCGCTCATTAACTCGGAAATGACCTTCCTTGAATGCTGGATATCTCGCGAGGGGTTCGGAAACGGGCATCATCCAACAGAACTAGCACACTGACTTCAAAGAAATTTATTGCGAGAGCAATTCTATGGACACTCTCGCCTGACTTAAGCCATCACCGTGGACGTTGCCATCGTCATCATATCCCATATATATATATATATATATTTATGACGCTATGATGACTGGGTGACGTGGCCTGGCTCATACCCCATGTTTATTCCCTTCTGCACTTCTTCCTCATCTACCTCTACCAACCTTCGCTACCTTCTTACGTCACATGATCTCCCTCCCCCCGAAAGAATGCGCGAGCTACAATCTAGAAAGCATGAACTAATGGATTCTTGTAATAAAAAAATATTGCCAGAAAATGCAGTAGTTCCATGCCACACGGCGGTTCCATGCACTTGCACCAAACGTTCACAGGAAAGGCAGTCCGGTGATATCTAGGAGACCTCAGGTGGGCGAGGTTGGCTGTTGCGTTCTGGAGAGCATAACCATGCCTTCAGCGTTAAAAATGATGATGGCACAACCTCGTTAGTATTGAGGAACGAACAAGGTTGGGAGTCCTTGTAGCGTTGGAAGGTCGGATGTCTCATGCGCTGGATTCTGAGTCATGGCTGCGACAGATGCATTGTATCTAGTATGCGTGCTTTTGGGAGATGGTGACGGCTAAATGCCTGTGTGCTGGCGGCGTGCGAGAAGTTGCTCCGCGTATTAATGGGTGTTTTCCGTGGTGTTGTCGTCTGTGAAACCGCTGGCGCAGAGAGCGTCTGTGGCGATGTTCCTTCATCCGGAAATGTCTTTTTTCTTGAAATGGCCCTTGGATCAAAATTCTTAATTTTTTAAGTCATTCAAGTTGGAAGCGTGCTTCCGTTGAAGTTTTCATTTGTTGTCGTCTTTTCTTGATTTGGTAATGGTGTTGAGAAAATTGCGGGTGGTCAACGTTGTTGAATAAGGAGACGCTGTCGGTAGTACCAGCATTATTTACGAGTGAGATGCAAGCATGATTTGTGTCAAGGAAAGCAGTAGATACATTTTCGTTTTTATCGGCGAGACTTGCATACAATAGTGACTCCGTACTGCTTCGACTTTCGGTTGTTCCGGTTCCTGAGGGTGACATCACCGCAAACATGGCTTGACGTGGTTCCGATTCTGTATGTTTGTTTCTTTGCGGGAGAATTGAGCCAAGCGTTCTTGAAGTACAACCGCTTTCGGAATGGCAGTGGCTTGAAAAGTTATTTGGCCGATATTTCAGGTGGTCTGTTGCGTATTTGGCGATATCTTGAGGGGTGCGATGAGAGTGACGAGCACCAGACGAGCTACTTGGTACAGAACCAAATGATGGCTTACGTAAGCAAGATGAAGAGTCAAGTACATTGGGTGCTTGAATATTGTCTTTATTTGTGTTTTGCAGGGAAGAGGTTAGCGTTGGCGATATTTGTGCAGATGCGAAACCAGGTGGAAGGTTGGGCCTCGCAGAAAAACAGCTCGGATGTCTTTCTATGAGCAGATGACTGACTTAGCCTGACGGGAATTGTAAACTTCTGCTCTGTGCTCGAATGCGTGAAGGCTGCGTATGAATGTGATGACTGAATTTGAATGCATCAATATGGCTGGTTGTAACCGAATCTTGATTATAGTCTTGAAACCAGACGATGATTTCTTCTTTTATCTTTTGCCAAGACTCATCGTTCTCGAAGATGTGGGTGAGGTAAAACTTGAATGCCTCACCTGAGATGTAGTCAGTGAAGTTTATGATCATCTGCCGTTCCGACCAACATGCAGCGGTAGCGTGGAGTTTGAACAGGTTCAACCTGTACGGGTCCGTCGTCCGCTGATCCGGTGTACTTGGGGATGTCGAGGTCAGCCGATGGTTCTGTCATGGTGCTGGTCGTTGTCCTCCTAGGCGATGATTCGGTAGTCAATGTACGGTCAGGGCGTCTTCTGGGGTACTGCATCGATGATGAGTGACTAATGAAGGGGCAGGCAGGTCTCCATCCTGTCAGCTCGTGTGACGCTATGATGACTGGGTGACGTGGCCTGGCTCATACCCCATGTTTATTCTATCTCTCACTTCTTCCTTCTCTGCCTCTACGAAACATCGCTTCATACGTCATATATATATATATATATATATATATATATATATATATATATATATATATATATATATATATATATATATATATATATATATATATATATATATATATATATATATATATATAAGTATATTTATATACAAAAAATAAACTTATAAATAAAAGGCACAGAGAATAATCAATCAGGAAGAAAAAATTCCAAGGCACAAGGCAACCGTCGAAGACTCGAACCACGGACCCGTCAATCCATAGCACGCTGCAATAACCTGCAAGACCAAGTCGCTTATCCTGCTTATCCTGACTCTCACACTCATGGGGAGCTATATATATATATATATATATATATATATATATATATATATATATATATATATATATATATATATTTATTTTATATATATATATATATATATATATATAAATATACATATATATTCTTCATCTACAGTGCAGTACCAACCAGCCCAAGCAGGCACTTTGTTAAACGTGGTGATTTTTTTTCATGCCGCCATCACTGGCGATATTGGTGAACACCAGGCCGTTCGGAGCAGTCGGAGTGCTTTCGGTTGCGAGGAACGAACCAGCCACACTGCCTCTAATAGTGGCGTGACGTCACACTTTTCACGCGCTGCCATTGGCTACGGCCGTGAGATTGATACAACAACCGCGCAGCTACTTTCATCTAGCTGGATGACCGCGCGGCCTGCGAATCATCTGCGCACACTGCACAGACCCGCTAGGCTTTTTATGCTTCGTTAATTTCAACACGACAGCGTAAAAAAAAACAAACCGTTGAAACCTGTCGGACGTTCATTGAATACGGCTCTTGGTGCGAACAGCCGAGTGGCGTAACGCATCCGAAATTGTAGCATGTTGCCAGCGCTTTGTGCGTTGGTTAACGCTTGCGGATGAACTCAAGCGTGCAAAGGAGCGAATGGCACAGTCTTCTTTCTACTGTTTGTATTCCTTGGAGCGAATTGTTTTCAAAACCGAAACGCTTGACTGCCGACGCTCGCTTCCAAACCCCCTAACCTATCGATTTCGCAATGCAATTATAACGATGCCCCAGCTACAGCATCGGAGGGGAAGAAACCATATAGCGAAAACACAAAATTTGAAGAAGACATGCAAAACAAGTTTTTTGCAGATGTGTGGCGTTGCTTCCAGGCTTTGCATCCGATTTCAGAGACATGTTATGGTAGAGATTGCACGTTTTAAATTTATTTTTCCATTCTCTTACGTCTCTGCTGTCACCACCAAATTTAAGTCCACGTCAGTCCCTCTCGATCCCCACTATTTTGCCGTGACATAATCGGTATCGCCTGCACGACGACCGTGGCAGGCGCTTTCTCATTAAGCACCGTTTCTAAGTCAGGCGTATAGGGGGGTGTGATGGGCCTGATCCGTGGCCTTATCCCTAGACTTCGAGGAGCGCCTTGCTGATTGGTGCCGCTGCCGTGGCGTCTCGTACCACACTATGTCGCCTTGGTGTTGAAATGTTAAGATGAAAAAATGAAGAATAACAATATGAAGCTGTCGTTGCTTTAGGATATTGGTGCACTGTGGAGTGGTGTGGCCCAGATTGCTGTTTAAGCCCGAACAGGTATTATCCTCAAGAAAATTAACATGGTAAACGAGGACTCAGTGGGTTTATGTCAGCAGGTACCGATATTCTTTCCTATTGCTATTGTTTAAACACCGAAGCAGCTGTGTACAGAGAGAAAATGTTTCAAAAAAGAGAAATAAAGAAAGAAAGCAAAAGAGAAAGGAAGAGAGAGAGGGAGAAAGAAAAAGAACACATAATTCTGATAGTAATGGCCACATTGCAGTAATAAACCCACGGCACCTTGTCACCTGTTCCATATACACCTGCAACACAGCACGAATAGCATACAAAAGGCGGCATGAGCTGTTATATTTCATGGTATGAAAATAAGCGCACACATAACTTAGGCTCATCACGTTGAGGTTGCCAAGAAACTAGCATCCAAGTTACAAATAACACTCAGATAAAAATCCACAACTACAGACATCGGAAATAATATTGCCTCGCATCCTCAGTATTGCGCAAGTATGTTCACTCATACTCTATTCCTCCAGTCACGACGCTCTCCCCGCCCTCACGTCGTCACTCTGACGTTTGGCTTTTCAGATGCAGCCCCTTAAGACTGCACAATGTCCGGCGTCTACTGCAAATGTAGCGCAGGTACATGGAAACGGACCAATACATCTTTGAAAGAAAAAAGGCCGAAAGATTGATGGGAGTAGCTGAGGAATAAAAAGGCTATCAGAAGGCTAATGACCAAAGCACATAATTTAGGAGGTCACAACACCACAAAAACACCAACACATAACCACTCATAAATCAAAGTATATGACAGGAGAAAAGGTTTGCCAGAACAAAATACAAAGATGTTGACTGCATCTGCCGGCCCTGCCCTCACCCCCCCCCCCCTTTCGGATCAAGAAAGTGCCCGTCTACGCCCCTGGCTAGGAGCATGCGTGATGAGACTGATCCTTACTCTTTACGCTTTTTTGGGAAGATATAACACCTCAATCATTCTAGCAGGACTCCATTAGCTTACTATTATTAGGAAAACCGCGGCAATGCCTTAATAATGCCGCATGCATTTTGTGTCTGTTTTTGAGTTGTTTCTTTGATATCGTTTAGTTGTGAATTTTACGAGAGTGACCTCTAATTCTTAAATTGTGTTATGTAAACTTCTTATGCTATTTATGTTTGAATCTTGTGTGTACAATTGCAGGTTGTTTGAAACCAATGTATTGAATATATATATTGTTTGTCAGTGCGGATGTCTAAGCTTTGCACTGTCACGGACTGCGGAGGGACAAGGGCCTTTGTCAGGCTGTTCGCCTTTAGCCCTCTGCCCCTGCAGTGAGCTCTGTATCCGGCTTACTGTAAATAAAAGTACTACTACTACTACTACTAATACTAATCCCACAAGGATTCACATGCAGTAGCTGAATTGAGGCCGACATTTATTCAAAGTACAGTCACCGTTATACGTAAGCAGATCAGTTTCATCTTCCGAGCAGCGTGTTCGGGTTAAATTTGAAAGTAACTGTAACTCAAAGTATCATATTATATTTAGCGTAAATGTTTCAGTTTGGCATGACCACACTTTAAACGCCATCGCCGTTTTCTGAAGATGCTAGAAATTGTTTTATCGCAGGTGCCTTGAATGCTGCTTTCTGGATCTTTCGTTTAAACCATTCAAAACTTATTACAAACTCTCGCCCACTCTATACTGCTACGGGCGTTGAAAATAAATGATCCCAAGTGCAGTCAATAAATGAGGTGGAAAGGGAACGTGGAAAGAAAAAACTGCCGGGGAAGTTAGAGCAGCTTCAGGCGGGAACCAGTTGGGCCTCAGGGGATGTCGACAGAGCTTTCGTTCACGCCGTCAGACCGGGTGTGCCAGGGAGAACACGAGGAACACGTGGGAAGCACTACCGAAAAAGAGACAGCGGAGAGGTCAGTAACGGTTAGCCTAATCTGCTAATTATCGCTTACGACGCTCTCCCCCCGACGGCATACCAGAGAATGCGTCCCACTCAAGAAGTGCGAAAGAGCAGAGCGAACTCTCGCGTCAACTCCACCAGCAGCGGCGATGATTAGCGGCACCGGCGGCTCTCTCGAACGCCGACGAGAAAGCGCTTCCATGCTCGCTGGTGGTGGTGTTTCTCCCTTTTGAAGCGCACCACGCCAGTAGAGAAGCCGGGACAATTTCGAGCTAGCCCGTTACGTCGTTCTCGTTGGACCAGAGAAATTTATACGTGAGCAACTCGCTACGTTCATCTCGGCACGCGCTGGCACTCAGAGCTTCATTGCACATAGCGCTGCAGACGGATATAAAAGGCGAGAAGCCGGTGGCACGGACGCTAACGATGTCTCATGGCTCACGCGTTCTCTCTCACCTATTTTTTTTTTTTTTTTGCAAACCCTGGGTCAGGCTCAACCCCGAAAAGTTGTCCTCCCTTTTCAATCTTCCCTGCTCGCTGTTGCTGCGCGCGTGTTAGCATTTATTAGTTCTCGCACATCTTTTTGTTTCTTTTGTCCTTCATCCGACGCCTTTCTTTCTTTCTCTATTACACGTTAGGGCGATCGTGCTGACTGTGACGCGTAGTGAGTGGTGACGGCGCGGCGATACGTGAGGGAACAATTTTGCGGCGAGTGGGGTGCCTCGCGCAGACCGGCGTGCCCAAAAAAAAAAAATAAATCAAAAGAGAAGCTCTAGCGGGAGGAGGCCTACCGTTACAATATGGCAGTCTCCCGTAACTTACGGCTATACAGATCGTCCTCGCGGGTGCGAACGAGCCTGACACAGGTGCGGTGACATTAAAGACTGCGTCGATAATTTGTCACCGTGTCACCGCTGGCCGATTGCGGTGATGTAGTTTTCCGAAGACTGATAGCCATCACTCACGTTTTCTTTTTTAAGTTTAGCACGCCTTTTAAACAGAACGCGCTGACTCCTTTCCCCGTATGAACGGGCATTTGCCCAAGCAGAAAGTAAAATACGTGTATCCTTAGAAAGCCTACCGGCAAAGGCCAACACGACTGCAAATCTAACTTTGAATATAGCTTTACTCGATGTGTCAAAAGTAATAAGCACAGGTTAAAACTGATAACCATCAGAGTACGCGCGATCGTCTTGTGTGCTTCACGCTGTGGTGATTTAACTGCGTGGTTATTGAATGAGAGCATAAAAGTGTAGTGGGACACCAACTGTAGATTATGAATTCCGGCTGCGGCGGCTGCATTTTCGATGGAGGCGAAAATGTTGTAGGCCCGTGTGCTCAGATTTGGGTGAACGTTTAAGAACCCCAGGTGGTCGAAATATCCAGAGCCCTTCACTACAGCGTCTGTCATAACAATTTGGTGGTTTTGGGACGTTAACCGTGACATAATAATCAATCAACTGTAGAATATTACATAAACAAATTCGGCAGATCCCACGTACTGGCAGTGCACGTTATGCGAAGCATGGCGAAGAAAGCAGACCGTGTGGCAATTTTTTTATTGAGCGACACATCATGAAATGACGCTAAATTAATGCAAAAATGTCACATATATATATATATATATATATATATATATATATATATATATATATATATATATATATATATATATATATATATATATATATATAGATATATATATATATATGTTGAAGAGTTGCAGATGTTTATATAACAAGTTGATTGCACTTGCGCAACGATGCCAACTAGAACATGCGTATTAGCAACACCAGAAGCTGATATGAAGCGATGATGCTCGCGAAGATGCTTGCCTTGAACACTGCTACATAAATCAACTTCAGCGCATGGCAACTAACCAGATCTGACTTTGAGCCGACGTGACGGCTGTATCAAATTGGTACATATGTAATGTTTATAAAAGTGGGTAGGCAACTATGAAACCACTATTACCGTATTATGAAGATTAGCGTCTATTTGAAAGTAGTTCCGAGACCTGGCGTAGCTCTTTAGTAAAATGTTTCATTTGCACCCAGAATGCTTGGGTTCGCTTCCAGCTGGGACTCATAGGGTTTACGCTACCGACGTCGGATATTTCTTAACAATCGCGCGTTAAAATTGCCCATGACTGTTCTCGTAGTTCCTTGATTGATGATTGATATGTGGGGTTTAACGTCCCGAAACCACCATATGATTATGAGAGACGCCGTAGTGGAGGGCTCCGGAAATTTCGACCACCTCGGGTGCTTCAACGTGCACCCAAATCTGAGCACACGGGCCTACAACATTTCCGCCTCCATCGGAAATGCAGCCGCCCAGCCGGGTTTCGAACCCGCGACCTGCGGGTCAGCAGCCGAGTACGTTAGCCACTAGACCACCGCGGCGGGTCGTTCTCGTAGTTCCTGAGCATATACCAAGTGTCAATCACCTGTGGCGAATAGCCTCGTACCAGCAGCCCATGCCCACCCCTGGGTATGTGCCACTGTCTAGCGGGAACTGTTTAACAACGTACGCGACGTGATTGTGACATTATTCGTGTCTTGACAAGCACTTCGTAATCGTCCATACATCTTACCCTTTCATGCTAATTTTGGTTCACACCAAGTGAATGGGGTGACCACGAGTGCACCCAAACGTAAGCGGCTAGATAGATAGATAGATAGATAGATAGATAGATAGATAGATAGATAGATAGATAGATAGATAGATAGATAGATAGATAGATAGATAGATAGATAGATAGATAGATAGATAGATAGATAGATAGATAGATAGATAGATAGATAGATAGATAGATAGATAGATAGATAGATAGATAGATAGATAGATAGATAGATAGATAGATAGATAGATAGATAGATAGATAGATAGACAGACAGACAGACAGACAGACAGACAGACAGACAGACAGATAGATAGATAGATAGACTGATTGATAGATAGATAGATAGATAGATAAATAGATAGATAGATAGATAGATAGATAGATAGATAGATAGATAGATAGATAGATAGATAGATAGATAGATAGATAGATAGATAGATAGATACGCTCAAAGTCGCTGAAGTTCGATAAAAAATGCTTTGCATTCAAAATATTCATGCATAAGCGACGGTGGTATATAATCTGAAAGAATATAACAATGAGTGTACATACGAGGAAGGTATCACTCAGACTTTCAGAACTTTCGCCCTAATCCAATCGACACACAGTGTATCGTTCGCAAAGTCGAAGCGAGTTTAATGATGAGTTCTCAAACAAACGAATATTTTCAGCAAAAAGCACCAATTGCGGCACTTGAGTTCTTCAGCATCGTGTTCAAAGAAGCATTGCTTTCGGGAAAGTCATTCAATAAAACTGTTTAATACCAAAAAGAATCATACCGGTCTGGCATGAGATGGGCGGAAAAGGGCTCTCCGATGAATGGCAGTGAACATCCAGCATGCTCGCTTAGGTTCCAATCACAAAATTGACTGCGGCTTACTAAGCCACACGCTACGCAGCCCTTAGTCGGTAATATTACGCATGCCACAATCTATTCTTTGTATACTGGGCGATAGAAAGGTGTAAGTGTAACTTCTAATGAATTAAAAGCGAGCATTTTACTGTGAGACGATTTGAAGGAACGTTGACCCACTGCACAGAACTGGTGGCCGGTTGGAAGTGTCGTCTACACACTTCCTTGAAGTAACTATGCCGAGGAACACGGACGCAATAAAAGGGAGAGAGAGAGGGATCACCAACGCTTCTATCAATGAGAAGTACAAAGTCGAAGGAACGAAGGTAAATAATTCTGCGCATGTGTGAAAAGATGCACGAGTTTATTTGAGGCAATCACATCCTTTCATTTTCCTTCAATTGTGAGGGCTCCGAAATGTTTTCAATATTTTCTGCGCATGCTCAGAAATGGCTGTGTTAACTGTAAACGTCGCGTGTACCACTATCAAACGAAGAAGATGCCCTGAAACACACACTCCTATCCAAGCGTCTACGTTAGTGGGCCTACATTATCTATAACCTACATCGGTGCTGACCGCATCAACACGAAGTGTCCTGCAAGCACTCTCCAGAACTATTGCGAGTAGAAATGGTGACTGATGGCGTGGGCCTACGATTGGATAAATGTAACGTTATATGCTCTCGCGGTATCCCATCAAAATAGGGAATACTATTAGGTTTCTTTAGCATGGTTTTATCGCAGAACAGCGGAAGTGACTAAATCTCTCCGACTTTTTCGGCTTCAAAACTGCAAAGCCGGTCAAAATTCATTGGACTCCACTGCACTGGAGAAGACACCAAGGGAATCCTCGAGACGCCAATGTTTGAAGAAAGTGAAAAGAAAAATATTTAACAGTACTGATATATAGACGCTATCACAACGAGAAAGATCTCCAGACGCCAATGTTTGAATGAAATGAAAAGAAAAGTATGTAACAGCGTTGATATATATGCGCCATGCATCACAACGTGAAAAATCTGTAAAAGTACAAAACTAGGGTACCTTCATGCGCTCGCCGGCTCCGAAGGCGCGCACATAAAGGATACCTCGTTTTGTAACGTCGATTCCCAATGCTCGTCGGATCTGCTGATCTTTCCCTTGGGCTGCCAACGTACTACAAAATCAACTCCCACTAGTTTAATCACTTACCCATAATTTTGACTGAGCTGAAACGGCCATCAACGTTCACAACCTTTCATAACGACCCGAAAAGCTCGCGCATGAAGTTATATGCGTATACTTTGATCCAGCACCAGCTTTTATCTCGCTAAACTTCCGTCTCGCCTTGGTTCTCAATCTAGAGTGCGACGTTGAAGTTTCTTGATGAGCTTTGAACGCAACACCTTCGTCATGCTTGCACCTTAAGTCTGCTACGCACCCCAGCAGGACGGGGAAGAACGCCAGAAAAAGTATGGCTGGGGGGGGGGGGGGGAAAGCTATATTGAAGTTGCCCGGCGAAACCTGCCTCAAGTTAGGGGCTTCATGGCTGGCACGGGACGCCTTAAACGGGAGGCTTGTCTCCGAGGCTTCCGCACGAGGTCTCGTATGATGAGCAGTTTGTGTAGAGCAGCTTCTATTACCAGCGCCCTAAGGGGCGAGCCAGTGACGACCGTGCGTTGAAATCGGTGCGTGTTCAACACTCTGAAGTTGCATCTAGACGTTCTTCTGCGAAAGGCCGCACCACCTCGCGCCTTTGTCCGGAGTAACAAACGGGGACACGCTATCATAAAATGATTACAGTCGGGGTTTTGAATCTGCTCTCCCGCTATCCCTTACGTACTTTATATATATATATATATATATATATATATATATATATATATATATATATATATATATATATTGACGCAAGGCGAACGCAGCATTCAAACTACGCGAACGCAGCATTCAAACTACGCGCGCTAGTTCGTGCGCCCCCCCAAGAGATCAGCGGCTTGATGATCAAACAAGAAAAGGCCGTGACGGCGCGCGCTTCCTCAGCACGGGATTTTGATGAAAAAGAAGTGGACCACCGCTCGAGGGTTTTTTTTTCTCTCGGAGATTGATCCCTTTTTGCTGATCGCGTGTTACAGACGCCGCTACTTTTCGGGCACAAGTTCGCCCCAATAAACAGTTATTCGTACACCATTTGGATTGCACGTAACAATTCTGGTGGAGGTGCTGGGTAATGATCCAAACCCAGTTGGACTTCGAGAAGGCAGCCCGAACCACGAGCAGTCGAACAAACTGAGCTCACGCCAGTTCATCAGCGCTCCAGTCGTCGTCTACGTGGTGAGCCGCCGGAATTTCCCCTGCCACTAGAGCCCATAGTGTCTCCAGCTGCCTCCGGTGAGAGTACCGAAATGTCGTCTCCAACCGCTGCCGCACACGCCGTTTCGTCTCCAGTCGCTGCCACGCACGTCGTTGTCGATGAGCCATGGATGCCGGACCCTTTTCATGGCGATCCTCATGAAGACGCCGAGGATTGGCTGGAGGGTTTTGAGCGCGTCGCCAACTGCAACGGATGGCCCGAAGAACGGAAGCTCCGCCGAGTTTATTTCGCATTGCAGGACAGCGCACGAACGTGGTTTGAAAACCATGAAGGTACCATTCGATCGTGGGATGATTTCCGACGGGAGCTACTGGCCACATACCCGAGTACAGACCGCAAGGAAAGAGCTGAAGCTGCCTTGCAGGCAAGAAACCAGCGCAACAATGAAAGCGTCGCAATGTATGTGGAAGACATGTGCCGGTTATTCCGCCGGTCTGATCAAAATATGAGCGAGGACAAGAAACTTCGGCACCTGATGCGTGGGGTGAAGCAGGAGATTTTTGCCGGTTTGCTCCGATGTCCCCCGCGGAACGTCACTGAATTTCGCACCGAGGCGACAGCGGTTGAAAAGACTCTGCAACAGCGAGCGAGGCACTACAATCGAGATGTTAACGTCGCATCCGTAGACGCGGTGTCAGCAGTCTTCGGGAATAGCATCGACGTATTACGAGAGCTCATTCGATCGGTGGTTCGAGAAGAGCTCCAGAAGCTAAACGGCAACCCCTCAACGGTCTCGTCTTTAGGGGAAGTTGTTGGGGAGGAGGTGAGACAGGCAGTCCGTGAGCAGCAGCCACAAGCCCAGCCTGTTCAAGCGTCAGTTCCGATGCAGCCCACAGTCTCGTACGCCGAGGTACTGAGAAACACCCCTGTACCTCATTTCGTCGCCCCTGGACCTCCTTTCGCCGCCCCTGGACCTTATTTCGCCGCAGCAAGCACGCATCTGCCGAAACCTCGATTTACGCCGTCCCCAGCCGAGACTAGGATCCGAAAAGCTGATATATGGCGCACTCCTGATCGAATTCCGCTTTGTTATCACCGCGGCGAAGCTGGCCATCTTTACCGGATGTGTGCATATCGCCGAGCTGGACTTCGGGGTTTTCCCGTAAACGCTGCCTGTCCACGGAATGGGGAGCGACCTTTTGAAATCGAGGAGTACTTGTCAACGCGTCAAGGGGCTCACTCCTCGCAGCAGCATCAGTCTCGGTCGACAGCGCCACTGAGGTATCGGTCACCAAGTCCGCGCCCATCTTCAAACTCTCCGAGGCGACTTCCCCAAAGCCCGCTTCGGGAAAACTAGAATCGGCGACCTGGGGAGGTAAGGCCGCTACCGACGCAAGAAAACAACCTCCAGTGCCGATTTCAAAATGTGATGACGGACACGAGACTACGTGCGGAAATGATAACGTCGCTTCTGATTTGTCGGTAATTATAGACGGCTACGAAACGAATGCTTTAGTAGACACAGGCACAGACTATTCCGTCATAAGCAGGGGACTTGCCAGAACGCTGAAAAAAGGGCTGACCCCTTGGATAGAACCACAAGTGCGAACCGCCGGGGGACACCTCATCGATCCGGCAGGCATGTGTACCTCTAGAGTTGGGATACGCGGCTTCACCTACGTCGCCAGCTTCATTGTCCTGTCGGAGTGTTCAAGAGATGTAATTATCGGAATGGACTTTTGCAGGCCAATGGCGCAGTGATAAACTTGCAGGAAACGTGCGTCTCGTTCTCGACGAAACACGCCATCGCGACTTTCGAGAGGGAAAAACGATTCGATGCGCTCCAGATTGCAGGTGATGATGTAACAGTACCTGCAAGATCCATCATCGTTGTCACCGTAAAAAGCAATGTGTACAACGACTATGAAGGAATGGCAGAAAGCAATACTGGGCTATTACTCGAGAAAGGGATCTGTGCAGCAAGAGGTATTGTACGACTGCGTGATGGGTGTACGATTGTCTTCCTGACATATTTCCGAAATGAGGTGCAGCACCTTGCGAAGGGAACTGTGGTTGGTCACTTGCATGATTACGTTCCGATTACGGATTTGAATTCTTCCGAGACTGCGCCACTGCACCCTGACGGTATAGATTCCATACTAGCATCTATCCACATCGAAGCAGCCCTATCACCGAACCAGAAACAAAAAATCGAGAGCCTTATACGGGAGTACGCCTCATGTTTTTCCACGTCATCGAAAGTGCAAAGAACATCTATCATCAAACACCGCATCATAGTCGATCAATCTGTTAGACCTATTTGACAGCACCCGTACCGAGGGTCACCAAAAGAGAGAGAAGTTATCAGAGGCCAAGTTGAAGAAATGCTCAGGGACGACGTAATTCAACCGTCGGCCAGCCCATGGGCCTCACCTGTAGTACTGGTAAAGAAAAAGGACCAGACCTTGCGCTTCTGCGTTGACTACCGAAAATTGAACGTCGTCACAAAGCGGGACTATCCCCTTCCAAGGATCGATGACACCCTTGACAGACTACGAGACGCGAAATTCTTCTCCTCTCTAGACCTCAAGAGCGGATACTGGCAGATAGAGGTGGACGAACGAGATCGCGAGAAAACTGCTTTCGTGACCCCAGATGGGTTATACGAGTTCAAGGTACTCCCATTTGGCCTGTGTTCCGCACCCGCCACATTTCAGCGGATGATGGATACTGTGCTGTCCGGGTTAAAATGACAGTCCTGCCTTGTTTATCTCGATGACGTCGTGATCTTTTCGGCCACCTTCGATCAGCATGTGGAACGACTACGTACTGTGCTCGAAGCGATTAGTTCAGCAGGGCTGACGATAAAACCCCAAAAATGCCATTTTGGTTTTCATGAACTGCTTTTCCTCGGTCATGTGGTTAGCTCTGAAGGCATTCGACCTGACCCCGAAAAGACAGCAGCTGTAGACAAGTTTCCTAGACCGACAGATAAAAGGGCTGTGAGACGATTCTCAGGACTTTGTGCCTATTACAGAAGATTCGTTAAAGATTTTTCGAAGATTGCGGAGCCACTAACCCGACTGACGAAAGAAGACATGCCTTTCACCTGGACAAGCGAGCAAGAAGAGGCGTTCAATGAGCTACGACAGCGACTCCTACACCACCCTGTCCTGGCACATTTCCACGAAGAAGCCGAAACAGAGATTCACACGGATGCAAGAAATTTGGGACTAGGCGCCGTCCTTGTGCAGCTGCAAAACGGAGAGGAAAGAGTGGTCGCATATGCTAGTCGCACTCTTTCGAGAGCTGAAATAAATTATTCGGCGACGGAAAAAGAATGTCTGGCGGTAATATGGGCCATACAGAAATTCCGACCGTACTTATATGGTAGACCATTTCGAGCAGTGAGCGACCATCACTCGTTGTGCTGGCTCGCAAGCCTAAAGGACCCTTCTGGGCGACTTGCTGGATGGAGCCTCAGGTTGCAAGAATACGACATAACAGTCGTATACAAGTCGGGTCGCAAGCACAGCGATGCTGATTGCCTATCACGCGCACCAATGGAATCTGCACCTGGGGAAGATAGAGACGACTTTCCGTTTCTTGGGGCCGTGAGCACCGCAGACATGACTGAATATCAGCGATCTGACGCGGAGTTGCTCAAACTGATCAAGCATCTGGAAGGGCAACCTTTGCGTGTTCCTCGAGTTTTCGTCCGGGGATTGTCCTCGTACCTCATGAGAAACAACGTTTTATACAAAAGAAACTTCGAGCACAGCAAGGAGAAATTCCTACTCGTCGTTCCTTCGGCCTTGCGACCCGAAATCCTGGAAGCCTGCCACGATGACCCAGCAGTAGGACATCTCGGAGTGAGTAGAACATTGGCTCGCATCCGCACAAAATACTACTGGCCAAAGTTACTGGATGCTGTACAGCATTATGTAAGGACATGTAGAGATTGCCAGAGACGCAAAACGCCTCCATTGAAACCTGCAGGATTTCTCTAACCAATTGAACCACCTGAGTCTCCGTTCGAACAAGTAGGAATGGATCTACTTGGTCCATTTCCCACGTCATCAATGGGCAACCGATGGATAGTAGTGGCGACAGACTACTTAACCCGGTATGCCGAGACAGCCTCTCTCACCAGGGGCACGGCTATAGAAGTAGCTGAATTTTTCGTCACTAACATTGTACTGCGGCATGGTGCCCCAAAGGTGGTTATCACGGATCGAGGAACTGCATTCACAGCCAATCTGACGCAGTCCATTATGAAACTTGCC
>NW_027465333.1:0-30945 GCF_043290135.1 Rhipicephalus microplus | reverse complement strand
GACAACTAGGAACTCCACAACTAGAGACTCCACAACTTGAAACTCCACAACTAGAGACTCTGCAACTAGAAACTCCACAACTAGAGACTCCGCAACTCCACAACTAGAAACTCCACAACTAGAAAATCCACAACTAGAAACTCCACAACTATAGACTCCACAACTAGAAACTCCACTACTAGAAACTCCAAAACTAGAAACTCCACAAGTAGAAACTCCACAACTAAAAACTTCACAATTCGAAACTTTACTAGAAACTCCAAAACTTGAGACTCCACAACTAGGCACTCCACAACTAGAAACTCCACAATTAGAGATTCTGCAACTATAGAACTCCGCAACTAGAAACTCCGCATTTAAAAACTCCGCAACAAGAAACTCCACGGCTAGAAACACCACAACTAGACACTCCGCAACTAGAAACTCTACAACTAGAGACTCCTCAACTAGAGAATTCGCAACTAGAAACTCCAAAACTAGATACTCTGCAGCTATAAACTCCGCAGCTAGAAACTCCACAACTAGAAACTCCACAACTCGAAACTTCACAACTAGAAACTCCGCAACTAGAGACTCCACAACTAGAAACTCCACAACTTGAAACTCCACATTTCGAAACTCCACAACCAGAAACTTCACAAGTAGAAACTCCACAACTAGAAACTCCACAACTAGAAACTCCGCAACTAGAGACTCCACAACTAGAAACTCCACAACTAGAAACTCCACAACTACAATCTCCAAAAATAGAGACTCGGCAACTAGAAATTCCATATCTAGAAACTCCACAACTAAAAACTCCACAACTAGAAACTGCAAAACTAGAGACTTCACAACTAGAAACTCCACAACTGGAAACTCCACAACTAGACACTCCGCAACTAGCAACTCCACAACTCGAGACTCCACAACTTGAAACTCCACAACTTTAAACTCCACAACTTGAGACTCAGCAACTAGAAAATCCACAACATGAAACTCCACAACTAGAAACTCCACAACCAGAAACTCCACAACCATAAACTCCACAACTAGAAACTCCACAACTAGAAACTCTTCAACTAGAGACTCCACAACTAGAAACTCCACAACTACAAACTCCACAACTACAAACTCCACAATTAGAGACTCGGCTACAAGAAATTTCATGTCTAGAAAGTCCACAACTAAAAACTCCACAACTGGAAACTCCACAACTTGAGACTCCACAACCAGAAACTCCACAACTAGAAACTCCACAACTAGAAACTCCACAACTAGAAACTCCGCAACTGGAGACTCCACAACTAGAAACTCCACAACTTGAAACTCCACAACTAGAAACTCCACAACTTGAAACTCCACAACTAGAAACTCCACAACCAGAAACTTCACAAGTAGAAACTCCACAACTAGAAACTCCACAACTAGAAACTCCGCAACTAGAGACTCCACAACTAGAAACTCCACAACTAGAAACTCCACAACTACAATCTCCACAAATAGAGACTCGGCAACTAGAAATTCCACAACTAGAAACTGCAAAACTAGAGACTTCACAACTAGAAACTCCACAACTGGAAACTCCACAACTAGACACTCCGCAACTAGCAACTCCACAACTTGAGACTCAACCACTAGAAACTCCACAACATGAAACTCCACAACTAGAAACTCCACAACCAGAAACTTCACAACCATAAACTCCACAACTAGAAACTCCACAACTAGAAACTCTTCAACTAGATACTCCACAACTAGAAACTCCACAACTACAAACTCCACAACTACAAACTCCCAAATTAGAGACTCGGCTACAAGAAATTTCATGTCTAGAAAGTCCACAACTGAAAACTCCACAACTGGAAACTCCACAAGTTGAGACTCCACAACTAGAAACTTCACAACTAGAAACTCCACAACTAGAAACTCCACAACTAGAAACTCCACAACTTGAAACTCCACAACTAGAAACTCCACAACTAAAAACTGAGACTCCTCAACTAGAGAATTCGCAACTAGAGACTCTGCACCTAGAAACTCCGCAGCTAGAAACTCCACAACTCGAAACTCCACAACTATAAACTCCACAACTAGAAACTCCACAACTTGAAACTCCACAACTCAAAGTTCCAGAACTTGAAACAACACAACTAGACACTCCACAACTTGAGACTCCGCAACTAGAAACTCCACAACTAGAAACTCCACAACTAGAAACTCCGCCACTAGAGACTCCACAACTAGAAACTCCACAACTTTAAACTCCACAACTAGAAACTCCACAACTAGAAACCCCGCAACTAGAGACTCCACAATTAGAAACTCCACAACTAGAAACTCCACAACTACAAACTCCACAAATAGAGACTCGGCAACTAGAAATTCCATATCTAGAAACTCCACAACTAGAAACTGCAAAACTAGAGACTTCACAACTAGAAACTCAACAACTAGAAACTCCACAACTAAAAACTCCACAACTGGAAACTCCACAACTTGAAACTCCACAACTAGATACTCCACAACTGAAAACTCCAAAACTAGATAATCAATATCTGGAAACTCCACAACTAGAAACTCCACAACTTGAAACTCCACAACTAGATACTCCACAACTAAAAACTCCAAAACTAGATAATCCATATCTGGAAACTCCACAACTAGAAACTCCACAACTAGAGACTCAACAACTAGAAACTCCACAACTAAAAACTCTACAACTAGAGGCTCCTCAACTAGAGAATTCGCAACTAGAGACTCTGCACCTAGAAACTCCGCAGCTAGAAACTCCACAACTCGAAACTCCACAACTATAAACTCCACAACTAGAAACTCCACAACTTGAAACTCCACAACTCAAAGTTCCAGAACTTGAAACAACACAACTAGACACTCCACAACTTGAGACTCCGCAACTAGAAACTCCACAACTAGAAACTCCACAACTAGAAACTCCGCAACTAGAGACTCCACAACTAGAAACTCCACAACTTTAAACTCCACAACTAGAAACTCCACAACTAGAAACTCCACAACTAGAAACTCCGCAACTAGAGACTCCACAATTAGAAACTCCACAACTAGAAACTCCACAACTACAAACTCCACAAATAGAGACTCGGCAACTAGAAATTCCATATCTAGAAACTTCACAACTAGAAACTCAACAACTAGAAACTCCACAACTAGAAACTCAACAACTAGAAAGTCCACAACTAAAAACTCCACAACTGGAAACTCCACAACTTGAAACTCCACAACTAGATACTCCACAACTGGAAACTCCAAAACTAGAAAATCAATATCTGGAAACTCCACAACTAGAAACTCCACAACTTGAAACTCCACAACTAGATACTCCACAACTAAAAACTCCAAAACTAGATAATCCATATCTGGAAACTCCACAACTAGAAACTCCACAACTAGAGACTCAACAACTAGAAACTCCAACACTTGAAACTCCACAACTCAAAACTCCACAACTTGAAACTCCACAACTAAAACCTCCACAACTGGAAACTCCACAACTTGAGACACTGCAACTAGAAACTCCACAACTTGAAACTCCACAACTAGAAACTCCACAACTAAAAACTCTACAACTAGAGACTCCTCAACTAGAGAATTCGCAACTAGAAACTCCAAAAGTAGAGACTCTACACCTAGAAACTCCACAACTAGAAACTCCACAACTAGAAACTCCACAACTTGAAACTCCACAACTAGAAACTCCACAACTTGAGACTCCGCAACTAGAAACTCCACAACTTGAAACTCCACAACTAGAAACTCCACAACCAGAAACTCCACAACTAGAAACTCCACAACTAGAAACTCCACAACTAGAAACTCCACAACTAGAAACTCCGCAACTAGAGACTCCACAACTAGAAACTCCACAACTTGAAACTCCACAACTAGAAACTCCAACACTAGAAACTCCACCACTCGAAACTCCACAACTAGAAACTCCACAACTAGAAACTCTGCCACTAGAGACTCCACAACAAGAAACTCCACAACTAGAAACTCCACAACTACAAACTCCACAAATAGAGACTCGGCTACAAGAACTTTCATTTCTAGAAGGTCCACAACTAAAAACTCCACAACTGGAAACTCCACAACTAGAAACTCCACAACTAGAAACTCCACAACCAGAGACTCTGCAACTAGAAACTCCGCAGCTAGAAACTCCACAAATAGATACTCCGCAACCAGAAACTGCAAAACTAGAGACTTCACAACTAGATACTTCACAACTTGAAACTCCACAACTTTAAACTCCACAACTAGAAACTCCACAACTAGAAACTCCACAACTAGAAACCCCGCAACTAGAGACTCCACAATTAGAAACTCCACAACTAGAAACTCCACAACTACAAACTCCACAAATAGAGACTCGGCAACTAGAAATTCCATATCTAGAAACTCCACAACTAGAAACTGCAAAACTAGAGACTTCACAACTAGAAACTCAACAACTAGAAACTCCACAACTAAAAACTCCACAACTGGAAACTCCACAACTTGAAACTCCACAACTAGATACTCCACAACTGGAAACTCCAAAACTAGATAATCAATATCTGGAAACTCCACAACTAGAAACTCCACAACTTGAAACTCCACAACTAGATACTCCACAACTAAAAACTCCAAAACTAGATAATCCATATCTGGAAACTCCACAACTAGAAACTCCACAACTAGAGACTCAACAACTAGAAACTCCACAACTAAAAACTCTACAACTAGAGGCTCCTCAACTAGAGAATTCGCAACTAGAGACTCTGCACCTAGAAACTCCGCAGCTAGAAACTCCACAACTCGAAACTCCACAACTATAAACTCCACAACTAGAAACTCCACAACTTGAAACTCCACAACTCAAAGTTCCAGAACTTGAAACAACACAACTAGACACTCCACAACTTGAGACTCCGCAACTAGAAACTCCACAACTAGAAACTCCACAACTAGAAACTCCGCAACTAGAGACTCCACAACTAGAAACTCCACAACTTTAAACTCCACAACTAGAAACTCCACAACTAGAAACTCCACAACTAGAAACTCCGCAACTAGAGACTCCACAATTAGAAACTCCACAACTAGAAACTCCACAACTACAAACTCCACAAATAGAGACTCGGCAACTAGAAATTCCATATCTAGAAACTTCACAACTAGAAACTCAACAACTAGAAACTCCACAACTAGAAACTCAACAACTAGAAACTCCACAACTAAAAACTCCACAACTGGAAACTCCACAACTTGAAACTCCACAACTAGATACTCCACAACTGGAAACTCCAAAACTAGAAAATCAATATCTGGAAACTCCACAACTAGAAACTCCACAACTTGAAACTCCACAACTAGATACTCCACAACTAAAAACTCCAAAACTAGATAATCCATATCTGGAAACTCCACAACTAGAAACTCCACAACTAGAGACTCAACAACTAGAAACTCCACAACTAAAACCTCCACAACTGGAAACTCCACAACTTGAGACACTGCAACTAGAAACTCCACAACTTGAAACTCCACAACTAGAAACTCCACAACTAAAAACTCTACAACTAGAGACTCCTCAACTAGAGAATTCGCAACTAGAAACTCCAAAAGTAGAGACTCTACACCTAGAAACTCCACAACTAGAAACTCCACAACTAGAAACTCCACAACTTGAAACTCCACAACTAGAAACTCCACAACTTGAGACTCCGCAACTAGAAACTCCACAACTTGAAACTCCACAACTAGAAACTCCACAACCAGAAACTCCACAACTAGAAACTCCACAACTAGAAACTCCACAACTAGAAACTCCACAACTAGAAACTCCGCAACTAGAGACTCCACAACTAGAAACTCCACAACTTGAAACTCCACAACTAGAAACTCCAACACTAGAAACTCCACCACTCGAAACTCCACAACTAGAAACTCCACAACTAGAAACTCTGCAACTAGAGACTCCACAACAAGAAACTCCACAACTAGAAACTCCACAACTACAAACTCCACAAATAGAGACTCGGCTACAAGAACTTTCATTTCTAGAAAGTCCACAACTAAAAACTCCACAACTGGAAACTCCACAACTAGAAACTCCACAACTAGAAACTCCACAACCAGAGACTCTGCAACTAGAAACTCCGCAGCTAGAAACTCCACAAATAGATACTCCGCAACCAGAAACTGCAAAACTAGAGACTTCACAACTAGATACTTCACAACTGAAAACTCCACAACTAGATACTCCACAACTTTAAACTCCACAACTAGAAACTCCACAACTAGAGACTCCACAACTCGAAACTCCATAACTAGAAACTCCACAACTAGAAACTCCACAACCAGAGACTCCGCAACTCCACAACTGGAAACTCCACAACTGGAAACTCCACAACTGGAAACTCCACAACTAGATACTCCGCAACTAGAAACTCCACAACTGGAAACTCCACAACTAGATACTCCGCAACTAGAAACTCCACAAATAGAGACTCCACAACTTGAAACTCCACAACTTGAAACTCCACAACTTGAGACTCCACAACTAGAAACTCCACATCTTGAAACTCCAAAACTAGAAACTCCACTACCAGAAACTCCACAACTAGAAACTCCACAACTAGAAACTCCACAACTAGAAACTCTGCAACTAGAGACTCCACAACTAGAAACTCCACAACTACAAACTCCACAAATAGAGACTCGGCACAAGAAATTTCATGTCTAGAAAGTCCAACACTAAAAACTCCACAACTAGAAACTCCACAACTAGAAACTCTACAACTAGAGACTCCGCTACTAGAAACTCCACAACCAGAGACTCTGCAACTAGAAACACCGCCGCTTGAAACTCCACAAATAGAAACTCCGCAACTAGAAACTCCGCAGCTAGAAACTCCACAACTAGAAACTTTGCAACTAGAGACTCCACAACTAGAAACTCCACAACTAGGCACTCCAACCCTAATAACTCTTCAACTAGAAACTCCTAAACTAGAGACTTCACAACTAGAGAATCTACAACTAGGGACTCCGCAACTAGAAACTCCACAACTATAAACTCCACAACTGGAAACTCCACTACTAGATACTCCACAACTTGAAACTCCACAACTAGAGACTCTGCAACTAGAAACTCCACAACTAGAGAGTCCGCAACTCGACAACTAGAAACTTCACAACTGGAAAATCCATAACTTGATACTCCACAACTAGAAACTCCACAACTTGAGACTCTGCCACTAGAAACTCCACAACTTGAAAATCCACAACTAGAAACTCCACAACCAGAAACTCCACAAATAGAAACTCTGCAACTAGAGACTCCACAACTAGGAACTCCACAACTTGAAACTCCACAACTTTAAACTCCACAACTAGAAACTCCACAACTAGAAACTCCACAACTAGAAACTCCATAACTAGAGACTCCACAATTAGAAACTCCACAACTAGAAACTCCACAACTACAAACTCCACAAATAGAGACTCGGCAACTAGAAATTCCATATCTAGAAACTTCACAACTAGAAACTCAACAACTAGAAACTCCACAACTAGAAACTCAACAACTAGAAACTCCACAACTAAAAACTCCACAACTGGAAACTCCACAACTTGAAACTCCACAACTAGATACTCTACAACTGGAAACTCCAAAACTAGAAAATCAATATCTGGAAACTCCACAACTAGAAACTCCACAACTAGAAACTCCACAACTAGAAACTCCGCAACTAAAAACTCAACAACTAGAAACTCCACAGCTTGAGGCTCCGCAACTAGAAACTCCACAACTAGGGACTCCGCAACTAGAAACTCGACAACTATAAACTCCACAACTTGAAACTCCACTTCTAGATACTCCACAACTTGAAACTCCGCAACTAGAGACTCTGCAACTAGAAACTCCACAACTAGAGAGTCCGCAACTCCACAACTAGAAGCTTCACAACTGGAAAATCCATAACTAGATACTCCACAACTAGAAAATCCACAACTAGAAACTCCACAGCTATAGACCCCACAACTTGAAACTCCACAAGTTTAAACTCCACAACTTGAGGCTCGACAACTAGAAACTCCACAACTAGAAACTCCCCAACCAGAAACTCCACAACTAGAGACTCTGCAACTATAGAACTCCGCAACTAGAAACGTCACGTTTAAAAACTCCGCAACAAGAAATTCCACGGCTAGAAACACCACAACTAGACACTCCGCAACTAGAAACTCTACAACTAGAGACTCCTCAACTAGAGAATTCGCAACTAGAAACTCCAAAACTAGCGACTCTGCAACTAGAAACTCCGCAGCTAGAAACTCCACAACTCGAAACTCCACAACTAGAAACTCCACAACTTGAGACTCCGCAACTAGAAACTCCACAACTTGAAACTCCACAACTAGAAACTCCACAACCAGAAACTTCACTACTAGAAACTCCCCAACTAAAAAATCGCAACCAGAGACTCCACAACTAGAAACTCCACAACTTGAAACTCCAGAACTAGAAACTCCACAACCAGAAACTTCACAACTAGAAACTCTGCAACTAGAAACTCCACAACTAGAAACTCCACAACTAGAAACTCCACTACTAGATACTCCACAACTGGAAACTCGACAACTAGGAACTCCACAACTAGAGACTCCACAACTTGAAACTCCACAACTAGAGACTCTGCAACTAGAAACTCCACAACTAGAGACTCCGCAACTCCACAACTAGAAACTCCACAACTAGAAAATCCACAACTAGAAACTCCACAACTATAGACTCCACAACTAGAAACTCCACTACTAGAAACTCCAAAACTAGAAACTCCACAAGTAGAAACTCCACAACTAAAAACTTCACAATTCGAAACTTTACTAGAAACTCCAAAACTTGAGACTCCACAACTAGGCACTCCACAACTAGAAACTCCACAATTAGAGACTCTGCAACTATAGAACTCCGCAACTAGAAACTCCGCATTTAAAAACTCCGCAACAAGAAACTCCACGGCTAGAAACACCACAACTAGACACTCCGCAACTAGAAACTCTACAACTAGAGACTCCTCAACTAGAGAATTCGCAACTAGAAACTCCAAAACTAGATACTCTGCAGCTATAAACTCCGCAGCTAGAAACTCCACAACTAGAAACTCCACAACTCGAAACTTCACAACTAGAAACTCCGCAACTAGAGACTCCACAACTAGAAACTCCACAACTTGAAACTCCACATTTCGAAACTCCACAACCAGAAACTTCACAAGTAGAAACTCCACAACTAGAAACTCCACAACTAGAAACTCCGCAACTAGAGACTCCAAAAATAGAGACTCGGCAACTAGAAATTCCATATCTAGAAACTCCACAACTAAAAACTCCACAACTAGAAACTGCAAAACTAGAGACTTCACAACTAGAAACTCCACAACTGGAAACTCCACAACTAGACACTCCGCAACTAGCAACTCCACAACTCGAGACTCCACAACTTGAAACTCCACAACTTTAAACTCCACAACTTGAGACTCAGCAACTAGAAACTCCACAACATGAAACTCCACAACTAGAAACTCCACAACCAGAAACTCCACAACCATAAACTCCACAACTAGAAACTCCACAACTAGAAACTCTTCAACTAGAGACTCCACAACTAGAAACTCCACAACTACAAACTCCACAACTACAAACTCCACAATTAGAGACTCGGCTACAAGAAATTTCATGTCTAGAAAGTCCACAACTAAAAACTCCACAACTGGAAACTCCACAACTTGAGACTCCACAACCAGAAACTCCACAACTAGAAACTCCACAACTAGAAACTCCACAACTAGAAACTCCGCAACTGGAGACTCCACAACTAGAAACTCCACAACTTGAAACTCCACAACTAGAAACTCCACAACTTGAAACTCCACAACTAGAAACTCCACAACCAGAAACTTCACAAGTAGAAACTCCACAACTAGAAACTCCACAACTAGAAACTCCGCAACTAGAGACTCCACAACTAGAAACTCCACAACTAGAAACTCCACAACTACAATCTCCACAAATAGAGACTCGGCAACTAGAAATTCCACAACTAGAAACTGCAAAACTAGAGACTTCACAACTAGAAACTCCACAACTGGAAACTCCACAACTAGACACTCCGCAACTAGCAACTCCACAACTTGAGACTCAACCACTAGAAACTCCACAACATGAAACTCCACAACTAGAAACTCCACAACCAGAAACTCCACAACCATAAACTCCACAACTAGAAACTCCACAACTAGAAACTCTTCAACTAGATACTCCACAACTAGAAACTCCACAACTACAAACTCCACAACTACAAACTCCCAAATTAGAGACTCGGCTACAAGAAATTTCATGTCTAGAAAGTCCACAACTGAAAACTCCACAACTGGAAACTCCACAAGTTGAGACTCCACAACTAGAAACTTCACAACTAGAAACTCCACAACTAGAAACTCCACAACTAGAAACTCCACAACTTGAAACTCCACAACTAGAAACTCCACAACTAAAAACTGAGACTCCTCAACTAGAGAATTCGCAACTAGAGACTCTGCACCTAGAAACTCCGCAGCTAGAAACTCCACAACTCGAAACTCCACAACTATAAACTCCACAACTAGAAACTCCACAACTTGAAACTCCACAACTCAAAGTTCCAGAACTTGAAACAACACAACTAGACACTCCACAACTTGAGACTCCGCAACTAGAAACTCCACAACTAGAAACTCCACAACTAGAAACTCCGCCACTAGAGACTCCACAACTAGAAACTCCACAACTTTAAACTCCACAACTAGAAACTCCACAACTAGAAACTCCACAACTAGAAACCCCGCAACTAGAGACTCCACAATTAGAAACTCCACAACTAGAAACTCCACAACTACAAACTCCACAAATAGAGACTCGGCAACTAGAAATTCCATATCTAGAAACTCCACAACTAGAAACTCCACAACCAGAAACTTCACAAGTAGAAACTCCACAACTAGAAACTCCACAACTAGAAACTCCGCAACTAGAGACTCCACAACTAGAAACTCCACAACTAGAAACTCCACAACTACAATCTCCACAAATAGAGACTCGGCAACTAGAAATTCCACAACTAGAAACTGCAAAACTAGAGACTTCACAACTAGAAACTCCACAACTGGAAACTCCACAACTAGACACTCCGCAACTAGCAACTCCACAACTTGAGACTCAACCACTAGAAACTCCACAACATGAAACTCCACAACTAGAAACTCCACAACCAGAAACTCCACAACCATAAACTCCACAACTAGAAACTCCACAACTAGAAACTCTTCAACTAGATACTCCACAACTAGAAACTCCACAACTACAAACTCCACAACTACAAACTCCCAAATTAGAGACTCGGCTACAAGAAATTTCATGTCTAGAAAGTCCACTACTGAAAACTCCACAACTGGAAACTCCACAAGTTGAGACTCCACAACTAGAAACTTCACAACTAGAAACTCCACAACTAGAAACTCCACAACTAGAAACTCCACAACTTGAAACTCCACAACTAGAAACTCCACAACTAAAAACTGAGACTCCTCAACTAGAGAATTCGCAACTAGAGACTCTGCACCTAGAAACTCCGCAGCTAGAAACTCCACAACTCGAAACTCCACAACTATAAACTCCACAACTAGAAACTCCACAACTTGAAACTCCACAACTCAAAGTTCCAGAACTTGAAACAACACAACTAGACACTCCACAACTTGAGACTCCGCAACTAGAAACTCCACAACTAGAAACTCCACAACTAGAAACTCCGCCACTAGAGACTCCACAACTAGAAACTCCACAACTTTAAACTCCACAACTAGAAACTCCACAACTAGAAACTCCACAACTAGAAACCCCGCAACTAGAGACTCCACAATTAGAAACTCCACAACTAGAAACTCCACAACTACAAACTCCACAAATAGAGACTCGGCAACTAGAAATTCCATATCTAGAAACTCCACAACTAGAAACTGCAAAACTAGAGACTTCACAACTAGAAACTCAACAACTAGAAACTCCACAACTAAAAACTCCACAACTGGAAACTCCACAACTTGAAACTCCACAACTAGATACTCCACAACTGGAAACTCCAAAACTAGATAATCAATATCTGGAAACTCCACAACTAGAAACTCCACAACTTGAAACTCCACAACTAGATACTCCACAACTAAAAACTCCAAAACTAGATAATCCATATCTGGAAACTCCACAACTAGAAACTCCACAACTAGAGACTCAACAACTAGAAACTCCACAACTAAAAACTCTACAACTAGAGGCTCCTCAACTAGAGAATTCGCAACTAGAGACTCTGCACCTAGAAACTCCGCAGCTAGAAACTCCACAACTCGAAACTCCACAACTATAAACTCCACAACTAGAAACTCCACAACTTGAAACTCTACAACTCAAAGTTCCAGAACTTGAAACAACACAACTAGACACTCCACAACTTGAGACTCCGCAACTAGAAACTCCACAACTAGAAACTCCACAACTAGAAACTCCGCAACTAGAGACTCCACAACTAGAAACTCCACAACTTTAAACTCCACAACTAGAAACTCCACAACTAGAAACTCCACAACTAGAAACTCCGCAACTAGAGACTCCACAATTAGAAACTCCACAACTAGAAACTCCACAACTACAAACTCCACAAATAGAGACTCGGCAACTAGAAATTCCATATCTAGAAACTTCACAACTAGAAACTCAACAACTAGAAACTCCACAACTAGAAACTCAACAACTAGAAACTCCACAACTAAAAACTCCACAACTGGAAACTCCACAACTTGAAACTCCACAACTAGATACTCCACAACTGGAAACTCCAAAACTAGAAAATCAATATCTGGAAACTCCACAACTAGAAACTCCACAACTTGAAACTCCACAACTAGATACTCCACAACTAAAAACTCCAAAACTAGATAATCCATATCTGGAAACTCCACAACTAGAAACTCCACAACTAGAGACTCAACAACTAGAAACTCCAACACTTGAAACTCCACAACTCAAAACTCCACAACTTGAAACTCCACAACTAAAACCTCCACAACTGGAAACTCCACAACTTGAGACACTGCAACTAGAAACTCCACAACTTGAAACTCCACAACTAGAAACTCCACAACTAAAAACTCTACAACTAGAGACTCCTCAACTAGAGAATTCGCAACTAGAAACTCCAAAAGTAGAGACTCTACACCTAGAAACTCCACAACTAGAAACTCCACAACTAGAAACTCCACAACTTGAAACTCCACAACTAGAAACTCCACAACTTGAGACTCCGCAACTAGAAACTCCACAACTTGAAACTCCACAACTAGAAACTCCACAACCAGAAACTCCACAACTAGAAACTCCACAACTAGAAACTCCACAACTAGAAACTCCACAACTAGAAACTCCGCAACTAGAGACTCCACAACTAGAAACTCCACAACTTGAAACTCCACAACTAGAAACTCCAACACTAGAAACTCCACCACTCGAAACTCCACAACTAGAAACTCCACAACTAGAAACTCTGCCACTAGAGACTCCACAACAAGAAACTCCACAACTAGAAACTCCACAACTACAAACTCCACAAATAGAGACTCGGCTACAAGAACTTTCATTTCTAGAAAGTCCACAACTAAAAACTCCACAACTGGAAACTCCACAACTAGAAACTCCACAACTAGAAACTCCACAACCAGAGACTCTGCAACTAGAAACTCCGCAGCTAGAAACTCCACAAATAGATACTCCGCAACCAGAAACTGCAAAACTAGAGACTTCACAACTAGATACTTCACAACTTGAAACTCCACAACTTTAAACTCCACAACTAGAAACTCCACAACTAGAAACTCCACAACTAGAAACCCCGCAACTAGAGACTCCACAATTAGAAACTCCACAACTAGAAACTCCACAACTACAAACTCCACAAATAGAGACTCGGCAACTAGAAATTCCATATCTAGAAACTCCACAACTAGAAACTGCAAAACTAGAGACTTCACAACTACAAACTCAACAACTAGAAACTCCACAACTAAAAACTCCACAACTGGAAACTCCACAACTTGAAACACCACAACTAGATACTCCACAACTGGAAACTCCAAAACTAGATAATCAATATCTGGAAACTCCACAACTAGAAACTCCACAACTTGAAACTCCACAACTAGATACTCCACAACTAAAAACTCCAAAACTAGATAATCCATATCTGGAAACTCCACAACTAGAAACTCCACAACTAGAGACTCAACAACTAGAAACTCCACAACTAAAAACTCTACAACTAGAGGCTCCTCAACTAGAGAATTCGCAACTAGAGACTCTGCACCTAGAAACTCCGCAGCTAGAAACTCCACAACTCGAAACTCCACAACTAGAAACTCCACAACTTGAAACTCCACAACTCAAAGTTCCAGAACTTGAAACAACACAACTAGACACTCCACAACTTGAGACTCCGCAACTAGAAACTCCACAACTAGAAACTCCACAACTAGAAACTCCGCAACTAGAGACTCCACAACTAGAAACTCCACAACTTTAAACTCCACAACTAGAAACTCCACAACTAGAAACTCCACAACTAGAAACTCTGCAACTAGAGACTCCACAATTAGAAACTCCACAACTAGAAACTCCACAACTACAAACTCCACAAATAGAGACTCGGCAACTAGAAATTCCATATCTAGAAACTTCACAACTAGAAACTCAACAACTAGAAACTCCACAACTAGAAACTCAACAACTAGAAACTCCACAACTAAAAACTCCACAACTGGAAACTCCACAACTTGAAACTCCACAACTAGATACTCCACAACTGGAAACTCCAAAACTAGAAAATCAATATCTGGAAACTCCACAACTAGAAACTCCACAACTTGAAACTCCACAACTAGATACTCCACAACTAAAAACTCCAAAACTAGATAATCCATATCTGGAAACTCCACAACTAGAAACTCCACAACTAGAGACTCAACAACTAGAAACTCCACAACTAAAACCTCCACAACTGGAAACTCCACAACTTGAGACACTGCAACTAGAAACTCCACAACTTGAAACTCCACAACTAGAAACTCCACAACTAAAAACTCTACAACTAGAGACTCCTCAACTAGAGAATTCGCAACTAGAAACTCCAAAAGTAGAGACTCTACACCTAGAAACTCCACAACTAGAAACTCCACAACTAGAAACTCCACAACTTGAAACTCCACAACTAGAAACTCCACAACTTGAGACTCCGCAACTAGAAACTCCACAACTTGAAACTCCACAACTAGAAACTCCACAACCAGAAACTCCACAACTAGAAACTCCACAACTAGAAACTCCACAACTAGAAACTCCACAACTAGAAACTCCGCAACTAGAGACTCCACAACTAGAAACTCCACAACTTGAAACTCCACAACTAGAAACTCCAACACTAGAAACTCCACCACTCGAAACTCCACAACTAGAAACTCCACAACTAGAAACTCTGCAACTAGAGACTCCACAACAAGAAACTCCACAACTAGAAACTCCACAACTACAAACTCCACAAATAGAGACTCGGCTACAAGAACTTTCATTTCTAGAAAGTCCACAACTAAAAACTCCACAACTGGAAACTCCACAACTAGAAACTCCACAACTAGAAACTCCACAACCAGAGACTCTGCAACTAGAAACTCCGCAGCTAGAAACTCCACAAATAGATACTCCGCAACCAGAAACTGCAAAACTAGAGACTTCACAACTAGATACTTCACAACTGAAAACTCCACAACTAGATACTCCACAACTTTAAACTCCACAACTAGAAACTCCACAACTAGAGACTCCACAACTCGAAACTCCACAACTAGAAACTCCACAACTAGAAACTCCACAACCAGAGACTCCGCAACTCCACAACTGGAAACTCCACAACTGGAAACTCCACAACTGGAAACTCCACAACTAGATACTCCGCAACTAGAAACTCCACAACTGGAAACTCCACAACTAGATACTCCGCAACTAGAAACTCCACAAATAGAGACTCCACAACTTGAAACTCCACAACTTTAAACTCCACAACTTGAGACTCCACAACTAGAAACTCCACATCTTGAAACTCCAAAACTAGAAACTCCACTACCAGAAACTCCACAACTAGAAACTCCACAACTAGAAACTCCACAACTAGAAACTCTGCAACTAGAGACTCCACAACTAGAAACTCCACAACTACAAACTCCACAAATAGAGACTCGGCACAAGAAATTTCATGTCTAGAAAGTCCAACACTAAAAACTCCACAACTAGAAACTCCACAACTAGAAACTCTACAACTAGAGACTCCGCTACTAGAAACTCCACAACCAGAGACTCTGCAACTAGAAACACCGCCGCTTGAAACTCCACAAATAGAAACTCCGCAACTAGAAACTCCGCAGCTAGAAACTCCACAACTAGAAACTTTGCAACTACAGACTCCACAACTAGAAACTCCACAACTAGGCACTCCAACCCTAATAACTCTTCAACTAGAAACTCCTAAACTAGAGACTTCACAACTAAAGAATCTACAACTAGGGACTCCGCAACTAGAAACTCCACAACTATAAACTCCACAACTGGAAACTCCACTACTAGATACTCCACAACTTGAAACTCCACAACTAGAGACTCTGCAACTAGAAACTCCACAACTAGAGAGTCCGCAACTCGACAACTAGAAACTTCACAACTGGAAAATCCATAACTTGATACTCCACAACTAGAAACTCCACAACTTGAGACTCTGCCACTAGAAACTCCACAACTTGAAAATCCACAACTAGAAACTCCACAACCAGAAACTCCACAACTAGAAACTCTGCAACTAGAGACTCCACAACTAGGAACTCCACAACTTGAAACTCCACAACTTTAAACTCCACAACTAGAAACTCCACAACTAGAAACTCCACAACTAGAAACTCCATAACTAGAGACTCCACAATTAGAAACTCCACAACTAGAAACTCCACAACTACAAACTCCACAAATAGAGACTCGGCAACTAGAAATTCCATATCTAGAAACTTCACAACTAGAAACTCAACAACTAGAAACTCCACAACTAGAAACTCAACAACTAGAAACTCCACAACTAAAAACTCCACAACTGGAAACTCCACAACTTGAAACTCCACAACTAGATACTCTACAACTGGAAACTCCAAAACTAGAAAATCAATATCTGGAAACTCCACAACTAGAAACTCCACAACTTGAAACTCCACAACTAGATACTCCACAACTAAAAACTCCAAAACTAGATAATCCATATCTGGAAACTCCACAACTAGAAACTCCACAACTAGAGACTCAACAACTAGAAACTCCAACACTTGAAACTCCACAACTCAAAACTCCACAACTTGAAACTCCACAACTAAAACCTCCACAACTGGAAACTCCACAACTTGAGACACTGCAACTAGAAACTCCACAACTTGAAACTCCACAACTAGAAACTCCACAACTAAAAACTCTACAACTAGAGACTCCTCAACTAGAGAATTCGCAACTAGAAACTCCAAAAGTAGAGACTCTACACCTAGAAACTCCACAACTAGAAACTCCACAACTAGAAACTCCACAACTTGAAACTCCACAACTAGAAACTCCACAACTTGAGACTCCGCAACTAGAAACTCCACAACTTGAAACTCCACAACTAGAAACTCCACAACCAGAAACTCCACAACTAGAAACTCCACAACTAGAAACTCCACAACTAGAAACTCCGCAACTAGAGACTCCACAACCAGAAACTCCACAACTTGAAACTCCACAACTAGAAACTCCAACACTAGAAACTCCACCACTCGAAACTCCACAACTAGAAACTCCACAACTAGAAACTCTGCAACTAGAGACTCCACAACAAGAAACTCCACAACTAGAAACTCCACAACTACAAACTCCACAAATAGAGACTCGGCTACAAGAACTTTCATTTCTAGAAAGTCCACAACTAAAAACTCCACAACTGGAAACTCCACAACTAGAAACTCCACAACTAGAAACTCCACAACCAGAGACTCTGCAACTAGAAACTCCGCAGCTAGAAACTCCACAAATAGATACTCCGCAACCAGAAACTGCAAAACTAGAGACTTCACAACTAGATACTTCACAACTGAAAACTCCATAACTAGATACTCCACAACTTTAAACTCCACAACTAGAAACTCCACAACTAGAGACTCCACAACTCGAAACTCCACAACTAGAAACTCCACAACTAGAAACTCCACAACCAGAGACTCCGCAACTCCACAACTGGAAACTCCACAACTGGAAACTCCACAACTGGAAACTCCACAACTAGATACTCCGCAACTAGAAACTCCACAACTGGAAACTCCAC
Source organism: Rhipicephalus microplus (assembly GCF_043290135.1). NCBI lineage: Eukaryota > Metazoa > Arthropoda > Arachnida > Ixodida > Ixodidae > Rhipicephalus > Rhipicephalus microplus. The sequence goes on along the minus strand of NW_027465333.1, from coordinate 12,416 downwards.
AACTAGATACTCCGCAACTAGAAACTCCACAAATAGAGAATCCACAACTTGAAACTCCACAACTTTAAACTCCACAACTTGAGACTCCACAACTAGAAACTCCACATCTTGAAACTCCAAAACTAGAAACTCCACTACCAGAAACTCCACAACTAGAAACTCCACTAGATTCCGCAACTAGATTCCGCAACTAGAATCTTCACAACTAGAAACTCCACAACTCAAAACTCCACAATTAGAAACTCCAAAACTAGAACTTCCAACACTCGAAAGTCCACAACTGGAAACTCCACAACTAGACACTCCACAACTAAAAACTCTTCAACTAGAAACTCCTAAACAAGAGACTCCACAACTAGAGAATCTACAACTAGAGACTTCAAACTAGAAACTCAACAACTAGAAACTCCACAACTAAAAACTCAACAACTAGAAACTCCACAGCTTGAGACTGCGCAACTTTAAACTCCACAATTAGAAACTCCGCAACTAAAAACTCCACAACTAGAAACGCCACAACTGGAAACTCCACTACTAGATACTCCACAACTGGAAACTCGACAACTAGGAACTCCACATCTAGAGACTCCACAACTTGAAACTCCACAACTAGAGACTCTGCAACTAGAAACTCCACAACTAGAGACTCCGCAACTCCACAACTAGAAACTCCACAACTAGAAAATCCACAACTAGAAACTCCACAACTATAGACTCCACAACTTGAAACTCCAAAAGTTTAAACTCCACAACTTGAGACTCCACAACTAGAAACTCCCCAACCAGAAACTCCGCAACTAGAAACTCCGCAACAGGAGACTCTACAACTAGAAACTCCACAACTAGAAACTCCAAAACTAGAAACTCCACAACTAGAAACTTCACAATTCGAAACTTTACTAGAAACTCCAAAACTTGAGACTCCACAACTAGGCACTCCACAACTAGAAACTCCACAATTAGAGACTCTGCAACACTAGAACTCCGCAACTAGAAACTCCGCATTTAAAAACTCCGCAACAAGAAAGAAAAACTCCGCAACAACTAGAGACTCCTCAACTAGAGAATTCGCAACTAGAAACTCCAAAACTAGATACTCTGCAACTATAAACTCCGCAGCTAGAAACTCCACAACTAGAAACTCCACAACCAGAAACTTCACAAGTAGAAACTCCACAACTAAAAACTCCGCAACTAGAGACTCCACAACTAGAAACTCCACAACTAGAAACTCCACAACTTGAAACTCCAGAACTAGAAACTCCACAACCAGAAACTTCACAACTAGAAACTCCACAACTAGAAACTCCACAACTAGAAACTCCGCAGCTAGAGACTCCACCACTAGAAACTCCACAACTAGAAACTCCACAACTACAAACTCCACAAATAGAGACTCGGCAACTAGAAATTCCATATCTAGAAACTCCACAACTAAAAACTCCACAACTAGAAACTGCAAAACTAGAGACTTCACAACTAGAAACTCCACAACTGGAAACTCCACAACTACATACTCCGCAACTAGAAACTCCACAACTTGAGACTCCACAACTAGAAACTCCACAACATGAAACTCCACTACTAGAAACTCCAAAACCAGAAACTCCACAATCATAAACTCCGCAACTAGAAACTCCACAACTAGAAACTCTGTAACTAGAGACTCCACAAATAGAAACTCCACAACTAGAAACTCCACAACTACAAACTCCACAAATAGAGACTCGGCTACAAGAAATTTTATGTCTAGAAAGTCCACAACTAAAAACTCCACAACTGGAAACTCCACAACGTGAGACTCCACAACTTGAGACGCTGCAACTAGAAACTCCACAACTTGAAACTTCACAACTAGAAACTCCACAACTAAAAACTCTACAACTAGAGACTCCTCAACTAGAGAATTCGCAACTAGAAACTCCAAAAGTAGAGACTCTGCACCTAGAAACTCCGCAGCTAGAAACTCCACAACTAGAAACTCCACAACTCGAAACTCCACAACTAGAAACTCCACAACTTGAAACTCCACAACTCAAAACTCCACAACTTGAAACTCCACAACTAGAAACTCCACAACTTGAGACTCTGCCACTAGAAACTCCACAACTTGAAAATCCACAACTAGAAACTCCACAACCAGAAACTCCACAACTAGAAACTCCACAACTAGAAACTCCACAACTAGAAACTACGCAACTAGAGACTCCACAACTTGAAACTCCACAACTTGAAACTCCACAACTAGAAACTCCACAACTAGAAACTCCACAACTAGAAACTCAACAACTAGAAACTCCGCCACTAGAAACTCCACAACTACAAACTCCACAACTACAAACTCCACAAATAGAGACTCGGCAACTAGAAATTCCATATCTAGAAACTCCACAACTAGAAACTGCAAACCTAGAGACTTCACAACTAGAAACTCAACAACTATAAACTCCACAACTAAAAACTCACAACTGGAAACTCCACAACTTGAGACTCCGCAACTTGAAACTCCACAACTAGAAACTCCGCTGTTAAAAACTCCGCAACTAGAAACTCCGCAACTAGAAACTCCACAACCCTAAACTCCACAACTAGATACTCCACAACTGGAAACTCCACAACAAGATACTTCACAACTGGGAACTCCACAACTAGATACTCCATATCTGGAAACTCCACAACTAGAAACTCCACAGCTAGAGACTCAACAACTCGAAACTCCACAACTAGAAACTCAACAATTAGGAACTCCACAACCAGACACTCCGCAGTTCCACAACTGGAAACTCCACAACTGGAAACTCCACAACTAGATACTCCGCAACTAGAAACTCCACAACTAGAGACTCCACAACTTGAAACTCCACAACTAGAAACTCCACAACAAGAAACTCTGCAACTAGAGACTCCACAACTAGAAACTCCACAACTAGAAACTCCACAACTATGAACTCCACAAATGGAGACTCGGCTACAAGAAATTTCATGTCTAGAAAGTCCAGAACTAAAAACTCCACAACTGGAAACTCCACAACTAGAAACTCAACAACTAGAGATTCCGCAACTAGATACTCCCCAACCTGAGACTCTGCAACTAGAAACTCCGCAGCTAGAAACTGCACAATTAAACGCTCCGCAACTAGAAACTCCGCAGCTAGAAACTACAGAACTAAACACTCCACAACTAGAAACTCCACAACTAGAAACTCCACAACTTGAAACTCCACAACTCAAAACTCCAACTAGAAACTCCAAAACTCGAACTTTCACAACTCGAAACACCACAACTGGAAACTCCACAACTAGACAGTCTTCAACTAGAAACTCCTAAACTAGAGACTCCACAACTAGAGAATCTACAACTAGAGACTTCAAACTAGAAACTCAACAACTAGAAACTCCACAACTAAAAACTCAACAACTAGAAACGCCACAGCTTGAGACTCCGCAACTTGAAACTCCACAACTAGAAACTCCGCAACTAGAAACTCCACAACTAGGGACTCCGCAACTAGAAACTCCGCAACGAGAAACTCCACAACTGGAAACTCCACTACTAGATACTCCACAACTGGAAACTCGACAACTAGAAACTCCACATATAGAGACTCCACAACTTCAAACTCCACAATTAGAGACTCTGCAACTAGAAACTCCACAACTAGAGACTCCGCAACTCCACAACTAGAAACTCTACAACTGGAAAATCCAATCTAGATACTCCACAACTAGAAAATCCACAACTAGAAACTCCACAACTTGAAACTCCACAAGCTTAAACTGCACAACTTGAGACTCCACAACTAGAAATTCCACAACTAGAAACTCCACAACTAGAAACTACCCAACTAGAAAATCGCAACCAGAGACTCCACAACTAGAAACTCCACAACTTGAAACTCCAAAACTAGAAACTCCACAACCAGAAACTTCACAACTAGAAACTCCACAACTAGAAACTCCACAACTAGAAACTCCGCAACTAGAGACTCCACAACTAGGAACTCCACAACTAGAAACTCCACAACTACAAACTCCACAAATAGAGACTCGGCAACTAGAAATTCCATATCTAGAAACTCCACAACTAGAAACTGCAAAACTAGAGGCTCCACAACTAGAAACTCAACAACTAGAAACTCCACAACTAAAAACTCCACAACTGGAAACTCCACAACTTGAGACTCCGCAACTTGAAACTCCACAACTAGAAACTCCGCTGTTAAAAACTCCGCAACTAGAAACTCCGCAACTAGAAACTCCACAACTTGAAACTCCACAACTAGATACTCCACAACTGGAAACTCCACAACTAGATACTTCACAACTGGGAACTCCACAACTAGATACTCCATATCTGGAAACTCCACAACTAGAAACTCCACAACTAGAGACTCAACAACTCGAAACTCCACAACTAGAAACTCAACAATTAGAAACTCCACAACCAGACACTCCGCAGTTCCACAACTAGAAACTCCACAACTGGAAACTCCACAACTAGATACTCCGCAACTAGAAACTCCACAACTAGAGACTCCACAACTAGAGACTCCACAACTTGAAACTCCACAACTAGAAACTCCACAACAAGAAACTCTGCAACTAGAGACCCCACAACTAGAAACTCCACAACTAGAAACTCCACAACTACGAACTCCACAAATAGAGACTCGGCTACAAGAAATTTCATGTCTAGAAAGTCCAGAACTAAAAACTTCACAACTGGAAACTCCACAACTAGAAACTCCACAACTAGAGATTCCGCAACTAGATACTCCACAACCAGAGACTCTGCAACTAGAAACTCCGCAGCTAGAAACTTCACAAATAAAAGCTCCGCAACTAGAAACTTCGCAGCTAGAAACTACAGATTTAGACACTCCACAACTAGAAACTCCAAAACTAGAAACTCCACAACTTGAAACCTCACAACCTTAAGTTACGCAACTAGAAAATTCACAGCTAGAGAATCCGCAACTAGAAACTCCACAACTAGAAACTCCACAACTCAAAACTCCAACTAGAAACTCCAAAACTCGAACTTCCACAACTCGAAACTCCACAACTGGAAACTCCACAACTAGGCACTCTTCAAATAGAAACTCCTAAACTAGAGACTCCACAACTAGAGAATCTACAACTAGAGACTTCAAACTAGAAACTCAATAACTAGAAACTCCACAACTAAAAACTCAACAACTAGAAATGCCACACCTTGAGACTCCGCAACTTGAAACTCCACAACTAGAAACTCCGCAACTAGAAACTCCACAATTGGAAACTCCACTTTTAGATACTCCACATCTAGAGACTCCACAACTTGAAACTCCACAACTAGAGACTCTGCAACTAGAAACTCCACAACTAGAGACTCTGCAACTAGAAACTCCACAACTAGAGACTCCGCAACTCCACAACTAGAAACTCTACAACTGGAAAATCTAATCTAGATAGTCCGCCACTAGAAAATCCACAACTAGAAACTCCACAACTATAGACTCCACAACTTGAAACTCCACAAGCTTAAACTGCACAACTTGAGACTCCACAACTAGAAACTCCACAACTAGAAACTCCACAACTAGAAACTACCCAACTAGAAACTCCGCAACTAGAAACTCCACAACTAGAAACTTCACAACTAGAAACTCTTCAACTAGAGACACCACAACTAGAAACTACACAACTACAAACTCCACAACTTGAAACTTCAAAACTAGAATTTCCGCAACTAGAAACTCCCCAACTAGAAACTCCGCAACTAGAGACTCCACAACTAAAAACTCCACAACTAGAAATTCCACAACTACAAACTCCACAAATAGAGACTCGGCAACTAGAAATTCCATATCTAGAAACTCCACAACTAAAAACTCCACAATTAGAAACTGCAAAACTAGAGACTTCACAACTAGAAACTCCACAACTAGAAACTCCACAACTGGAAACTCCACAACTAGACACTCCGCAACTAGAAACTCCACAACTAGAGACTCCACAACTTGAAACTCCACAATTTTAAACTCCACAACTTGACACTGAAACTAGAAACTCCACAACATGAAACTCCAAAACTAGAAACTCCACAACCAGAAACTCCACAACCATAAACTCCACAACTAGAAACTTCACAACTAGAAACTTCACAACTAGAAACTTCACAACTAGAAACTCTTCAACTGGAGACTCCACAACTAGAAACTACACAACTACAAACTCCACAAATAGAGACTCGGCTACAAGAAATTTCATGTCTAGAAAGCCCACAACTAAAAACTCCACAACTGCAAACTCCACAACTTGAGACTCCACAACTAGAAACTTCACAACTAGAAACTCCACAACTAGAAACTCCCCAACTAGAAACTCCACAACTAGAAACTCCGCAACTAGAAACTCCACAACTTGAAACTCTACAACTAGAAACTCCACAACTTGAAACTCCACAACTAGAAACTCCACAACCAGAAACTTCACAAGTAGAAACTCCACAACTAGAAACTCCACAACTAGAAACTCCGCAAATAGAGACTCCACAACTAGAAACTCCACAACTAGAAACTCCACAACTACAATCTCCACAAATAGAGACTCGGCAACTAGAAATTCCATATCTAGAAACTCCACAACTAAAAACTCCACAACTAGAAACTGCAAAACTAGAGACTTCACAACTAGAAACTCCACAACTAGAAACTACACAACTGGAAACTCCACAACTAGACACTCCGCAACTAGCAACTCCACAACTTGAGACTCAACCACTAGAAACTCCACAACGTGAAACTCCACAACTAGAAACTCCACAACCAGAAACTCCACAACCATAAACTCCCCAACTAGAAACTCCACAACTAGAAACTCTTCAACTAGAGACTCCACAACTACAAACTCCACAACTACAAACTCCACAACTACAAACTCCCAAATTAGAGATTCGGCTACAAGAAATTTCATGTCTAGAAAGTCCACAACTGAAAACTCCACAACTGGAAACTCCACAAGTTGAGACTCCACAACTTCAGACGCCGTAACTAGAAACTCCACAACTTGAAACTTCACAACTAGAAACTCCACAACTTGAAACTCCACAACTAGAAACTCCACAACTAAAAACTCTACAACTAGAGACTCCTCAACTAAAGAATTCGCAACTAGAGACTCTGCACCTAGAAACTCCGCAGCTAGAAACTCCACAACTCGAAACTCCACAACTATAAACTCCACAACTAGAAACTCCACAACTTGAAACTCCACAACTCAAAGTTCCAGAACTTGAAACAACACAACCAGACACTCCACAACTTGAGACTCCGCAACTAGAAACTCCACAACTAGAAACTCCACAACTAGAAACTCCGCAACTAGAGACTCCAACACTAGAAACTCCACAACTTTAAACTCCACAACTAGAAACTCCACAACTAGAAACTCCACAACTAGAAACCCCGCAACTAGAGACTCCACAATTAGAAACTCCACAACTAGAAACTCCACAACTACAAACTCCACAAATAGAGACTCGGCAACTAGAAATTCCATATCTAGAAACTCCACAACTAGAAACTGCAAAACTAGAGACTTCACAACTAGAAACTCAACAACTAGAAACTCCACAACTAAAAACTCCACAACTGGAAACTCCACAACTTGAAACTCCACAACTAAAAACTCCAAAACTAGATAATTCATATCTGGAAACTCCACAACTAGAAACTCCATCACTAGAGACTCAACAACTAGAAACTCCAACACTTGAAACTCCACAACTCAAAACTCCACAACTTGAAACTCCACAACTAAATCCTCCACAACTGGAAACTCCACAACTTGAGACGCTGCAACTAGAAACTCCACAACTTGAAACTCCACAACTAGAAACTCCACAACTAAAAACTCTACAACTAGAGACTCCTCAACTAGAGAATTCGCAACTAGAAACTCCAAAAGTAGAGACTCTACACCTAGAAACTCCATAACTAGAAACTCCACAACTAGAAACTCCACAACTTGAAACTCCACAACTAGAAACTCCACAACTTGAGACTCCGCAACTAGAAACTCCACAACTTGAAACTCCACAACTAGAAACTCCACAACCAGAAACTCCACAACTAGAAACTCCACAACTAGAAACTCCACAACTAGAAACTCCACAACTAGAAACTCCGCAACTAGAGACTCCACATCTAGAAACTCCACAACTTGAAACTCCACAACTAGAAACTCCAACACTAGAAACTCCACCACTCGAAACTCCACAACTAGAAACTCCACAACTAGAAACTCTGCAACTAGAGACTCCACAACAAGAAACTCCACAACTAGAAACTCCACAACTACAAACTCCACAAATAGAGACTCGGCTACAAGAACTTTCATTTCTAGAAAGTCCACAACTAAAAACTCCACAACTGGAAACTCCACAACTAGAAACTCCACAACTAGAAACTCCACAACCAGAGACTCTGCAACTAGAAACTCCGCAGCTAGAAACTCCACAAATAGATACTCCGCAACTAGAAACTGCAAAACTAGAGACTTCACAACTAGATACTTCACAACTGAAAACTCCACAACTAGATACTCCACAACTTGAAACTCCACAACTAGAAACTCCACAACTAGAGACTCCACAACTCGAAACTCCACAACTAGAAACTCCACAACTAGAAACTCCACAACCAGAGACTCCGCAACTCCAAAACTGGAAACTCCACAACTGGAAACTCCACAACTGGAAACTCCACAACTAGATACTCCGCAACTAGAAACTGCACAACTGGAAACTCCACAACTAGATACTCCGCAACTAGAAACTCCACAACTAGAGACTCCACAACTTGAAACTCCACAACTTTAAACTCCACAACTTGAGACTCCACAAATAGAAACTCCACATCTTGAAACTCCAAAACTAGAAACTCCACTACCAGAAACTCCACAACTAGAAACTCCACAACTAGAAACTCCACAACTAGAAACTCTGCAACTAGAGACTCCACAACTAGAAACTCCACAACTACAAACTCCACAAATAGAGACTCGGCTACAAGAAATTTCATGTCTAGAAAGTCCAACACTAAAAACTCCACAACTAGAAACTCCACAACTAGAAACTCTACAACTAGAGACTCCGCTACTAGAAACTCCACAACCAGACTCTGCAACTAGAAACACCGCCGCTTGAAACTCCACAAATAGAAACTCCGCAACTAGAAACTCCGCAGCTAGAAACTCCACAACTAGAAACTTTGCAACTAGACTCCACTACTAGAAACTCCACAACTAGAAACTCCACAACTAGGCACTCCAACCCTAATAACTCTTCAACTAGAAACTCCTAAACTAGAGACTTCACAACTAGAGAATCTACAACTAGGGACTCCGCAACTAGAAACTCTACAACTATAAACTCCACAACTGGAAACTCCACTACTAGATACTCCACAACTTGAAACTCCACAACTAGAGACTCTGCAACTAGAAACTCCACAACTAGAGAGTCCGCAACTCCACAACTAGAAACTTCACAACTGGAAAATCCATAACTTGATACTCCACAACTAGAAACTCCACAACTTGAGACTCTGCCACTAGAAACTCCACAACTTGAAAATCCACAACTAGAAACTCCACAACTCAAAACTCCACAATTAGAAACTCCAAAACTAGAACTTCCAACACTCGAAAGTCCACAACTGGAAACTCCACAACTAGACACTCCACAACTAAAAACTCTTCAACTAGAAACTCCTAAACAAGAGACTCCACAACTAGAGAATCTACAACTAGAGACTTCAAACTAGAAACTCCACAACTAGAAACTCCACAACTAAAAACTCAACAACTAGAAACTCCACAGCTTGAGACTGCGCAACTTTAAACTCCACAATTAGAAACTCCACAACTAAAAACTCCACAACTAGAAACTCCACAACTGGAAACTCCACTACTAGATACTCCACAACTGGAAACTCGACAACTAGGAACTCCACATCTAGAGACTCCACAACTTGAAACTCCACAACTAGAGACTCTGCAACTAGAAACTCCACAACTAGAGACTCCGCAACTCCACAACTAGAAACTCCACAACTAGAAAATCCACAACTAGAAACTCCACAACTATAGACTCCACAACTTGAAACTCCAAAAGTTTAAACTCCACAACTTGAGACTCCACAACTAGAAACTCCCCAACCAGAAATTCCGCAACTATAAACTCCGCAACAGGAGACTCTACAACTAGAAACTCCACAACTAGAAACTCCAAAACTAGAAACTCCACAACTAGAAACTTCACAATTCGAAACTTTACTAGAAACTCCAAAACTTGAGACTCCACAACTAGGCACTCCACAACTAGAAACTCCACAATTAGAGACTCTGCAACACTAGAACTCCGCAACTAGAAACTCCGCATTTAAAAACTCCGCAACAAGAAATTCCACGGCTAGAAACACCACAACTAGACACTCCGCAACTAGAAACTCTACAACTAGAGACTCCTCAACTAGAGAATTCGCAACTAGAAACTCCAAAAGTAGAGACTCTACACCTAGAAACTCCACAACTAGAAACTCCACAACTAGAAACTCCACAACTTGAAACTCCACAACTAGAAACTCCACAACTTGAGACTCCGCAACTAGAAACTCCACAACTTGAAACTCCACAACTAGAAACTCCACAACCAGAAACTCCACAACTAGAAACTCCACAACTAGAAACTCCACAACTAGAAACTCCACAACTAGAAACTCCGCAACTAGAGACTCCACATCTAGAAACTCCACAACTTGAAACTCCACAACTAGAAACTCCAACACTAGAAACTCCACCACTCGAAACTCCACAACTAGAAACTCCACAACTAGAAACTCTGCAACTAGAGACTCCACAACAAGAAACTCCACAACTAGAAACTCCACAACTACAAACTCCACAAATAGAGACTCGGCTACAAGAACTTTCATTTCTAGAAAGTCCACAACTAAAAACTCCACAACTGGAAACTCCACAACTAGAAACTCCACAACTAGAAACTCCACAACCAGAGACTCTGCAACTAGAAACTCCGCAGCTAGAAACTCCACAAATAGATACTCCGCAACTAGAAACTGCAAAACTAGAGACTTCACAACTAGATACTTCACAACTGAAAACTCCACAACTAGATACTCCACAACTTGAAACTCCACAACTAGAAACTCCACAACTAGAGACTCCACAACTCGAAACTCCACAACTAGAAACTCCACAACTAGAAACTCCACAACCAGAGACTCCGCAACTCCAAAACTGGAAACTCCACAACTGGAAACTCCACAACTGGAAACTCCACAACTAGATACTCCGCAACTAGAAACTGCACAACTGGAAACTCCACAACTAGATACTCCGCAACTAGAAACTCCACAACTAGAGACTCCACAACTTGAAACTCCACAACTTTAAACTCCACAACTTGAGACTCCACAAATAGAAACTCCACATCTTGAAACTCCAAAACTAGAAACTCCACTACCAGAAACTCCACAACTAGAAACTCCACAACTAGAAACTCCACAACTAGAAACTCTGCAACTAGAGACTCCACAACTAGAAACTCCACAACTACAAACTCCACAAATAGAGACTCGGCTACAAGAAATTTCATGTCTAGAAAGTCCAACACTAAAAACTCCACAACTAGAAACTCCACAACTAGAAACTCTACAACTAGAGACTCCGCTACTAGAAACTCCACAACCAGACTCTGCAACTAGAAACACCGCCGCTTGAAACTCCACAAATAGAAACTCCGCAACTAGAAACTCCGCAGCTAGAAACTCCACAACTAGAAACTTTGCAACTAGACTCCACTACTAGAAACTCCACAACTAGAAACTCCACAACTAGGCACTCCAACCCTAATAACTCTTCAACTAGAAACTCCTAAACTAGAGACTTCACAACTAGAGAATCTACAACTAGGGACTCCGCAACTAGAAACTCTACAACTATAAACTCCACAACTGGAAACTCCACTACTAGATACTCCACAACTTGAAACTCCACAACTAGAGACTCTGCAACTAGACACTCCACAACTAGAGAGTCCGCAACTCCACAACTAGAAACTTCACAACTGGAAAATCCATAACTTGATACTCCACAACTAGAAACTCCACAACTTGAGACTCTGCCACTAGAAACTCCACAACTTGAAAATCCACAACTAGAAACTCCACAACTCAAAACTCCACAATTAGAAACTCCAAAACTAGAACTTCCAACACTCGAAAGTCCACAACTGGAAACTCCACAACTAGACACTCCACAACTAAAAACTCTTCAACTAGAAACTCCTAAACAAGAGACTCCACAACTAGAGAATCTACAACTAGAGACTTCAAACTAGAAACTCCACA